>NC_065530.1:31559886-31864611 GCF_020184175.1 Aphis gossypii | reverse complement strand
TTGTTTAAATAATTTTGTTTACAATGTATCTATGCAAGTGTAAATACCTGTTGATTGTATTTTTGTGGGAATAGTACACAATCCTTCCACCTCTTCATCTTCTGCATTAAATCGTACCGAAAACGACATTTTCTCTAAGATGAAAATAACATATATTATATTGGAAAAACTAAAAAATTTAATGAATCTATAATATATGTATTGCTAAAATAAAGTAATATTAATTTGTATACACTTAATATGTCATACACATTATACATGTGTATAAAATATCGATATATACGAAAAATTAAAACAATATACGACCTTCTACATTGGTATTATAGATAATCGTTGTTACGCCAAAACAAACAATAGGTACTTACCCTTTCCCACACTTCTTCGAGTTTTCGACAACTCCATGAAATACAACGAACGTGTCACTACATAAGGTACTTCAATGAATGGCTTTATCAACTCATAATTTTTGATTAACTCATAGTAAAAATTATAATAAATATTATAATAAGTTTTAATTTATAAAAATACAGGTACAAAAAAAAGTTTCAAATCACTTATAAATATGTATCTTATCATCATGGATTAATCGATAATTTACAGTTGTTGTTTTTTAATTTCTTATCATTGATATCATTCTTATCAGTTAAAACATCAAATAACTTTACTTTCAAGCCATAAATAATACATAAACATATTATAATTTTTAGGATTTAATAATTAATATTTATAGTATTTTTACTGCGTTTTTGATTTATTTTAAGTATTTTTTTTTATATTTTATTGAGATACAACTACATAATAGGTTTAACAGATACAAAATCCAAACTAAAGTGATGACTGATATTGAAGAATTAGATCATAATTTCCTATTATCCTAAGTCAATTTTTTTAACACTAATATCACTATTTTTGATAATTTTGTTACCTAGTCATTTAGATTTGTTTGTTAGAGTTCATTTTTACTTCCTAAAACTGTTCGTGGAGAAGTGGTAACATTTTTCTTGTGAAGTTTATACAAACGATGTTTATCCAATTGTCCTGGTTTATTGTTTAAGTATTAAATAAAATATGACAATTTTACTGTATACCTACTATTTATAGAATTATTGATTATATAGTTTGATAACACATTTTACTTTTTATTCCTTCATATACGTATGGTATCCAGGCCCCAGGAGCGGAAGGCCTACCAAGAAATTGGAATTTGGCTCCTGTCCCTACCAAATTATGAGCCCCCAGTTAAAACACGGTAGGTATTTTATGTTTTAAGTTGTTATGCGTTTATGGCTTTACGTTAATAATAATACATGAAATTGTAGTACCTACGTTTTTTATAGTATATATATTACGGATAATGAACATAATGTAATATTATCTATATTAGGTATCATTATTAATTATTATAATGATGTACTTAGTATCATATATTTTTAGAGTAGAATCGTAGAAACTGGTAAGCAAGTGAAAATACCGTCGATTACAAAAACTTAGGTATGTAAAAAATTATTCAGACGTTCAAAGTCACAAGATCATTTAGAAAGCCTTATTGTGTTTATGAATATTGAAAAAAAATGTTAACTAAAATTAACATTAATGATATTATTGATAAAGTTGCTGCTTAAAGTGATCTATAGAAAAAAAATTAATGTACTTATGATTGAATACTTTTATAAAAAAAATAAAATAATATGAGTAAAAATTTAGGTACACTTGTTTTATAAATGCATTCTGAACGAAGCGAGCAAAACAATGTTGGGTCCTTCAATTTAATTCCCGGTAACATAAAATAGCCTTATGCCTCTATTCACTCCTGCAGCAGGCCCCAAAGGTTAGGTAACCTTCTTCAACTTCCTTCTGTACCTATAATAGGCAATAGTGGTTCATTCCACCATTGAATAATCTTTGATTTTCTTCATACAACGTCCACTATAAAATTTATTTCCTTTTCAACTGGTTTTATATTTTGATGGTTACCTAACTAAAAGTTTTTTAAAAGTAGGTACCTTAGGTACCCATAAAAATTGAGAGATGGTTGGGTATTTATTCAAGCTACATGAAAAAAAGTGAACTAAATAATTTTCAAATAATTTAATACGTATGCTTACAATTAATATTTGATCAATCGTAAAACCAGGTCAGCAGGACCTGCAGTCTATACACACACACACATACATGTACACATGTATTATGCATATTTATTAAATTAAATTTATAAATATCTACATTTCAGACTAATAAAACACTTTACAGACTCACATGATTATTTTTTCAAGTCTCTAAAACCTGAGTTATATGGTGATATAAGTTCAATTTTGGCATCACATATTTTAACACAACAACATTGTTGGATAATTTAATGTGTTTCAAAAAGATCTTTTCACTAATGAACTTAGCAAATCATTTAGGCATACATTTCAAGATTAAAATATGTTTACATTATAGTCAATTTAAACAAAAATATTTTATTGTTTTATCGTTTTATGTATAAATTTCAAATCCATATTGGTGTTGGTACTAAATAAATTACGATGAAAATACCTATGTCTATTACTCTACTTTACTAAGGTAGTTACAAATTAGATGAATTAAAATTAATGATGAAAAATTATTTTGTATTGTCGTCATCTCCTAATTATTTGCATGTTCCAACCAACATTGAACATTGTATTATACATTCTATAAATCTTCCACTTTTGTTTATGTTTTAAAATTTTAAGTACCTAGATATTTTATAAACTTAGGTTTTTATTTCAAATGTACCCTTAATTTTTGTTTGTATTTATTTAAACCATAAATGATCAATATTTAAAATGTTATCTAAAATCTACAGAGAAGTTAGATTAGGCCATAACATTGAATCAAGGTTGATAGAATACTGCCATCCTGGGTAATATCATCACTCATAAAAACCTTAGTGGTTATACTCGTATTTTTATATTAGGTACCAATTCTGTCTTTAACTTTTATGAAAAAGGATCATGTTTTTAAGTCTTCTTAATGAAACAAAAGCAAAACAATGATTTGTAAATTATTTTAAAATTCATACAAATTTTAATTTCACGGGTTTTGACAATTTGATACAAAATTCCGATAATATTTTTTTTTATGTTAAAGATAAAATATTGACGACATTGGATACTCAAACGAATATGATAACTATTCATTCTCGTTTCTCAATTAATTGTTATTATTTCTTAATTTAATATATTGGTCGTAGAAATTTGAAACAGTTTCTATTATCTACCTATTTTTATAATGTCTTAGTACCTACTCTTAGTCTTGGATGTAGTCGTTGGTCACACTGATTTGGTATATCCAACAGTCAGGTAGTGAACTGTAGTTTTAAATTTTAATATTTTGTAACAAGACTTGTATACCTAAAGTCGTGTTATGCTTATACCTTTTTAGTTTTTATAGAGTACAACACAACCAGTAATTAGTACAGACGTTACACCCTACGCCGCGTTATACCTACGTTGTCATTTTATCAAGTGTTAATTAATTAATTTAAATAAATCCTTAAATTATATCAATCAGATATATAAGATATTACATAATGGTGACGAGGTAATGTGACTTATAAAATGATAAAATATTTAGTCTTTAATTTTAAATAATTAAAGTAGTTTCGGATTATGATTAAAGTCATATAAAATTAATATATTTTTTTTAAATGTAACAAATTGTCATTCCTAAAAAAAAAAAAATAATATTAAAACCATACTATAATTTTATAAAGAATTCAGTAATAACTTACTGATATAAGTCAATATTTTTGGTAGGTACCTACCTAAACATTCCGTTGTTCAATTTAACGACAAATTTAAAAACTGTCTTCTCAGCTGACAATAGTTTTTAGTGAAATATTATAATATCGTGTATTCGTGTGTACGTATCGAAATTATCGCATGTAAGTAGTTTTTTGACGCGAAAAAGGTGTCGAGTGTTTATTGTTGTAAAGCAGAAAAACAAGATATATTATAAAATTTATCTTGTAGGTACCTTATACATGTTGATTGTAGAGATCTTTAGAGATAATTTTCTTCACTGTTGATATACTGCCATCAATGTGTCAGTATTATTTATTAGGTAAAGGTACCTACTTTTAGCTGAACGGCGTACGCTGTTCAAAGAGCAAAGCAGTAATATATAACTGTCTAAATGACATAAATATTAAATAGGGCGAGCGCTAAGTGTTACTGACGTTTATAACGAAGGGTTCTTTGTATATCTAGGTACTTATAGGTCTCGTATCAATTTTAATTTTTAACGTTGCCTCATGTGTCTTATTTAAGTATAGTGACTATATTTTTTGATTTGTATAGGAATAATACGATTCGAATAAAAAATAAATATAATTTTAAAAGAATATTAAGAAATATTTAATAATCTTATATAATAATAACAAATTAATAAATGAATAAATTGTAGCTAAAAAAAATTAAAAATCGTTAGTCACAATTTTTTTTTTATAAGCGTTTATAGTTCAAATTTTTACGAAATCTGTCGAAAACGCGAAAATTTGCAAGTAATTTTGAAGTTGAAAAAACATAAAATGTTTTGTGTTTATAACACTAAGGATTAAAAATACAACACTAAGTTTTCCATAGGTTTTTCTTCAAGTAGCTATAGAGAAAACTCGGAGCATCATTATAGGAAAAAATTTAAGTGCGTTTGAATTTTAAATTTTTACAAAATCGCGTAACGATAACGATTTATCCTCAAAGGATTTTAACTATTTGTTATTATTCAAAAAGTATAATTAGTCGTAGATACTTGAAAATATTACCAGTTATTTAGATTGGCATTTTCTTTACATGATTTAATTTTCAAAATATCTTGAGTTTTTTTGAGCTATTTATAGACAACTGAAATTTTCAATTTTTGTGAAAATTTTTTTTTTGAAGTGTCGATAAAATTTTTTTGGCCCAATCAAAATACTTGAAAATGTAATACAAAGTTCCTCATATGTTATTATTATAGTGATTAAAAAATTATAAGAATACATAGGCACAATTTGTTTTTATTAGCATTTGAAGTTCAAATGTTGACAAAAATTCGTCAAAATCATGAATATTTGCAAATTATTTATTATAATATATGACAATACTTAAATATAATATATTCTAGACTGACAAATCATCTCCGTTCAGAATCGTTTTTCGTATACAATGATACCTATCATTGCATTCAAATTTAACCTACCCTAGTCCGAGATCCACCCGACCCCCTAATGTACCAAGGTTTATAGATAATCTATAAACCTTGCTAATGTACAGCAAAGCGGTACCCACTTTTTGTTATTTATATTTTTATTTTTTTAACATTTTTCTTTGCCAATTTCACAGACTTATCAAATTAAGTCCTATATTATAGGCTTGAGTATAATCGAGGTGTATTTTTTTTTTCTGAAAGGTAAAAATATAAAATGGGCTCAATCGTGTTACACTCTTAATAATAGTAGTAAATAGTAATAGGTAATGATACTTAAAATAAATAGAAATAAATGTTCTATGAAGTCGGCAATCAGCGTTCGATGTTATTAACACCAACAATCGGTTATAAATCCATGTATATTTATTTTTAGAATTTCTCTAGGTATACCACAAAATAGTGTTCCACGTAATAACAATTATCATCAGCCAAGGACCAGTGTTTGCCAATATTTTAATAAATCGTAAATATATCTAAAAGAGAATATTAACTGATTTCTGAGTACAACATACAAATTAACCGATTTTAGCATTTCCATGTAGGTAATCGAACAAAAAAATGCCGACTATTTTTAATTTATTAGAATGGGGAATTTTGGGCGGATCGGGGCCCGAGATTGCAGTTTTGTATACGTCCCAACTGCAAGAGCTCCATTTTTTTTTTTATATAAACAATATTTTCTATCACTTTTTACAAGTTCAAATCTGTCTTTTGCATGGTTATAAGCGGCGTTCCTATACAGTCTTGTAACTATTTACATAATTAGGTTTCTCGTGAAAGTCTATTTACATTGTATAAATTATAAAACGATACGAAATACTCGGGTGTTGATCCTCGTCGGGTACGCGCTCAGGACTCCACCCGACGGTTGGGACGGCGACAACAGTGGTGGCGGTCGCGATCTCGGCGACCTGCACCGGGGTTGTACGGCGGGCAGCAGCAGACACGACTGTTTACATTCTAATCTTGTTAGAGACTCATACCTTGCACGTGGTGCACGTTGGCTTCGGCGCACTGTCCGTCGCGCGACGATCACTCGGCGACAACGCAGGTGTTGGACGGCACGGCCACCGTCGTCATCCACGCCGCTGTAACGCGTCGGTGACCGTCTTATTGTGCTTGGGTGGCACCGTCGGCCGACCCACGAAGATGTCGATGTCCGCGTGCCGGTCACTCATTGATGATATTTTCGATTTGCGGAACAATAGTTATTATAATATCATACAGTTAAATTTTGACGTAAAGGATGTAAATAAAATATAAATTCAATAATGATTATTGAATAATCGATTACCAGCTATTGTATATTATGCGTGCATGTCTCCTCCAATCGGCAACTCTATCCTAACGATTTTTTTTTTTTTTTACTATTATCTATTATTCAGTACTTAATTAACAAAAAAATTCACGTATTTGTTCCATGTGTAAATGGTAGTTTACCAAGGATAGGATTAACTTATTATTGGCCATAACTGCTAAGTAGGATCTAATGGTGAATCTGCCCGGTATCTACTACATACTAATTGTGAAATGAATTGTGCAAATTCTTACTAAATAATCGTATGAAAAAATACTTATTTTTCGTTGGAGTGGGTTGGAGACATAATGTGTTTAATATAAAAAAAATACTAATATTAGCTTTTAAATATTTAAATATTTTATAGAATTAAAATTTTTTTTAGAAAACTTTTTTGCCTAATACTAGATTCTGTCTAATAATTTATGTCGAACGTTACTTTGCATACAATTCATTATTATTTGTTAATAGTAATGTATTTATAGTTATGTATATTATTTAAAAATATTTTTTTTTATTGTTTGTTGTTTTTATACATTTATATTTAATATCTAACATTAATTTTATAACAGCTAGGATTTAAGTTTTTGAAAAAGTAAAATATTTTTTTTTAAAGTCTAAGGTGTATAACACAATAACTGCATTTTATTAAAATATGTTTTTTACCCGTTTAATAATATATTATACCTAAATATTATAATATTCTTTTGATGATTATTCTGAACTATAATTTATAGTGAAAACTTCAGAAAACATTTTCCTTGAGCATCGTCGATATTATATTAGACCTATTCGTTGAGGTAGACGTATAAACTTACATGGTATACCGAATTATTGCTGGCAGTTTTGTCTAACTGTGCTACGCGTGTACAACAAAACTATTCAAATAATTTCGTTTCGAGTTCACTACAATGTATATAGGTAGAGTAGTTTTGAGTGAACGCATAAGATAAATCCACAAATTCGTTTTTTTTAGTATATATATTATATAGGTTTATTTATGGTTTATAAACTTATTTTATAGTTTATACCTATACCATAAATGATTAAGTTTTGTGCAAACTATAGTTTTTATTATTATATATAAATACATACATATATGTATATATTTATATACATAGGTACTGTGAGTAATATTTTGGCTGCTGTGTATTCACATAATTACACGTCGTTAGATAATGTTTTATTAGAGAATAATTCTATAATAATTCTTATATTATACGTTTTTTAAGACTATCATTATCAAAATAATTATCATAATATTAAATTAAATTTTTTTTATTCGTCGATTTATTGCAGTCGATTTTCGTGAGAAATTCTAAGTGATGATCCGTTAGAGTCAATCCGTTCTTTTTTTCTAAAATATTTATCAAATTCCAAAATGGGTTAATAGAATGTAAATAGCTATTAGCGTAGTTGACAATGGTTGTAATATTTTTAAGATTAATAAATCTTTTTTGTTTGATGAAACAAAAAGTAAATTATTAAAAACTTATGAAAAAAAGTATATGAGCTTATAAACTGTTGATTTTTGGTCCAAAATAAAAAGAAAACCAATCTTGGGTCGTTCTACAAAAAAAAAAAAAAAAAAAAAATTATTTTATAAAATGCTGCTTTTAAATGGTTAAAAAAATCTATGCTGGGCGGGACAGCTATGTAAAGTTCATATTTTGGAAAATTCATCTATATTCTATACACCAAATCAGAAAACCAAAAGTATTATTTATTTACGTGTGTTACACTAAATGTTAGCTACATGCAACCAACTTTAATACGGATGCATTTTATAACGTCAACGAATAGGAATGGGGAATATAATATATATATATAAATATATAATCAAACTGTATGTCTTAACATTGCTTGAGTATTTACTATGAATGCAATTTTCGTGGTAGTTGAAAATTCGGTCTTTAGGGCTTATATGTAATAAATAATAATTAATATTACAATATTATGACAAATTATTATCATTAACGAAATACATGTTGTAGGTACCTAATAAAGGTATAATAAAATATGCAATATAGTAAGCAGTTTTCGGCAATTTAGCATTACGATCTCGATGTACTTATTACCTTCTATTTCTAATTGTTATATGTTTATTGTAATATCATACTTATAAGTAGATACTTGTTAAGTATTAAAGATAAATATAATTAAATAAATACATGTATTTGCTTTTAAGTCCAAGGAAGACAAACATACAATGCTTGCTTTGTATTTAAAATAAAGTATTTCAAATATATTTCAAGTACTTATTTTTATTTTTTGCACATGGTGCGACAATGGGTCCTGAAAAAGTTAAAAGTGTTGGGGTCACGAACTAAAGTAGATAAGATAAATTGGTTTGTTGCTAGATTAAAGTTCACGGTGTCTAGTTTTACATTATCAGTAATCATAGACAGTAGACACGTGGGCTGTGAATCAACACTTCTTTGCCGTTACATTATATGTTGAATCTAAATCTATTATAATCATATAATGAAATTGTCAACGTAAATTCAATATTCCTGTCGGGGGTAATGTTTTTTCATAAAATTCATATTAAAATATTATTCATAAATACCTACATAAAATTCCATCGTTTTCGTTTCATATCAAACGATGATGTCGGTGATATTGAATATTATAGGTAGGTACATTTATGCCTTCTAAATTCTGTTTTGAATATTTTCATAAAAACAATGTTGGCAAAGAAGGTCATTTCAGTTTATTTCTATAAATGTATTAATTTATAACTCATAAGATTATATTATAAAATATAGATATTTTTCAAAAGATAAAATAAATTGTCAATAAAATATAAAACACAATTTTGATTTGCATTTTTTTTTTTATTGCCATTTTTGATGTTTTTAGGGCATATTTTATGGTTTTTTGATCCTATTATAGTCCATATAATACTTTTCAGTGCTATGAAATCCAAACTCTGGTTATGTATTTACTATTTAAATACTTTTAAAAAATATGTTGTATAGTCACTGTAACTGATATATTTCTTGCCGATGCCGTGATGCATTGGTACGAGGTATATAATATAATGTGTACGAAAATATTTGAAATATATTATTTACATTACAGAATAATGAAATTTGTACTGTGGCCTTACGGATGCATATAAAAATTCTGTACTACCTATTTTTTTTTTTAATATTTATGTATAAATATAATGTCTATATAATCTATAATATATATTGTCTTGTCATTTCTGTGAGCTAATAAGAGATCGGTTTTGGTATTGATAACAAGGCATCCCATACTTTTATGTACTTTAGTTTCTGTATGATTATTAGGTATTCTATGTTATAAATTATAATATGAAATTACTGAGAAACAAGGGTTCACACACAACAAAATTCTATTACGTTACCTTGACAGGCTCACGAGTCGTTTGTGCACATTCTCATCTTACATATTTTGCTAACTCCGGTATGACCTTTTCCTTTGTGTAAATGATTACCTAAACTCTAAAGCACAGACTCTAATACACACATAGATATATTATGTTTACAGTGTACCTACTATAAACTTATCAACTATATAATATTGTTATCTATGATGTAGGTACACTATATTCTTGACTATGAGTTGCACTGGTACACAACGAAATTACATTTTTAAAGTTCAAACGCCCAACATTATATTATAGGTTCTAAATTCAAATGTATATATTCATATTTTTAGGTACCTATATATCGCATAATATAATACCTTTGTCCATTTTTTCTTTAATTACATTAGTATCTATTTAAATAAACTTACTTTGTATTGATAGGACATTTCACAAATCACCACACTACAAATGGGCCCTGTTGAGTGATATTTTCCATTTTGCAAAGCATATATTATGTCTATCTAGCCAATTACTAAACAATTTGTAATTATTGACACCATTTTTAAACGTAGGTCGATGTGTAGACAATTGTTACATATTAATTGTAAATATTATTATATTAATATTATAATGGTTAATAATTTAATAATAGTAGGCACTTGTCACAACAAATATAGTTTTATCAATTGTGTAATTTATAGTGATTCTATATTATTATATTATTCTAATAATCTAATAGTCGCACACATTTGGAAGAAAGACAAATCAATATTATTAATATCGATTTTATTGATTATATTAAAGTAGTTAAATACATAATACACAATTAATCTGCGCGGAGAAAACCACAACTAACTATATATAATGTTTACATAAAATTTATAAATTTAAAATATAATTAACTAATAAAATTTATAAAATTAAAACAACGTGGTTGATGAAAACATTCGTAATAATTGTTCACATCGTCCAGGAATATAATAATTTTTGTATAATGTTAAAACTAACTACAATACGCTTTGCTCACGGTCAAAACAGTTTCTATACGAATAGAAATTATTAAAACTATAGACTTTATTATACAACAAAAAAGGAGGAAGACATTTACAATATTTTATGGTAGAAATTGTCTATTGATCTAATATTCATAAGATGAAAAAAATTATAATTTTCAAAAATTATCTACGTGATAAACATCGAAATGATACGTGTAAGACGTATTAATTCTTAATAAGTTTTTAACTACAAATTACAATATAATGCATAAATACATTTTTATACACTGTACGATATTATATATTCACTAATAAACATATAATTTTATTTAGCGATCATCGAGCCTTAAACCAAATTAAATTTACAACACGCAAACTTTTGAACAAAAATATAGAAGTATTCTTACTCATATGCAAATTGAGAAATCGACGGTATATGTTATATAATTTAATAACGTGCAGACATAACTACATTCTTTTATTTTATACTGAAGTCTGAAATAGTAATATTAATACAACAATAATATCATTATTAATGATTAGTGATTACCATGAATATTTTTTAATGTTTACTGATCATGAGTAGTGTAGGCATAATATTAAATAGTTATAGTAATTATTATTTTCTTGTCATACACATATATATTTATATTATCTAAATTTTAAACTTTTAACATATTATTTAGTATTTTTTTAGTCTTAGAATACGTTTTAGTTGTTAGTAATAATATATTTACTTAATTATTTTTAGTAAACGGTGTTGGTTTCGTTTTATACACATCGATTTCATTTTACAAATTTATTATAACATAAAAAAAAAAAAAACTATCGTAATTGTTATGTTACGATAGATAATTACGAAATATAGCACATCATTTAATATAGGTAATATTAATATTATTAATAATTTATCTTACTACTAGATAATATGGGTTCATTACACACTATACAGTTAAGAAACCAAGTCAATAAATACTAAATATAATAACATGGTTTATAATGGTTTTGCCTTTATTAGTATTAGTAGTTTTTTTAAAAAAAAAAAGCTTATAGTATAATACGAAGACTCTATGTACCGATAATTATACAGCTTAATATTTACATTATAATAATATCTGGTTATAATATAATATTACGACGCATATATTTTGTCTGACTTATTTTTTACGCAAACTTAACTTAATACGACAAGACGATAATAATATTACAACAATAGTACGTGAAACGTACAGTCTATGTCTTAACGACGAGAACAAAACCGACCAACTTTGTCGAGGTATGTGTTATTATCATAAGCTACAGAATAGTTTATTTAATGTGATAACCATAAATGGGTAAATGGGATTCCAAAAAATACGTCAAGACGAATCTAACACTAGTCGTTCAACTTAATATGTACAAATTATAACCTATGGTATATACGGATATCATAATAAAGACCATCGGTGTATAAAATATTATGTAATAATCGTAATAAAATAGAGTAAATATAAGTACATAGTATACCGTATATAATATATTTGTGTTATGGCATATATTATAATATATAATTATAATCTTCATTACACGGAAAAAAATAGCATTCACAAACTATCGATATTGTACGAAAAAAAATAATATTTTTATTACGAGTATTTATTATAATTTATAATATGTATTTTTTACGTTTCGTCTTAGGTGTGTTTTTTGTTTTTTTTTTTCAGTGACTCTACTAATAACTACTATGTATATAGCGATAATATTAAAAACAATCAAGAAAATATGAATATAATATTAACACATTATCATTATTATCGTGTTTACTCGACGACGTCGCAACAATTATGTATACACAACTATTATACGACAACGTACGACAATAAAACATTGTATGCTCGCTTGCTTATAAGGGTAAAATTATTACACTCGTGCGGATGACGGGTATTTAGTGCCTCTGCATAAACAATATTATAATATACGAGGGTACTATAAACAACGAGAATAATATAATATTATTCTGTTAAAATACAATATTATACGATATTGTCGCCTGACGTTTCTCGGGTATGTGACGCGCTCGCGTGAGTATAATTTAATTTTTTTTTAAAAATCAAAAACGGCTAAAACACCTAACCTTTTTTTTTTTTATGTATACACTTTTAATAAATATATTATATTATTTTTTTTTTTAATTTTTATGTTTAGTACGTTTTTGGTAAACAGCAGCAGCAGAGAGCTAGGAGAATGAGAGAGGGGGGGGGTGAGAGTGAGAGCAGATAGCGTGTGATGAAAACGAATCACACCACGGTCTGTGTCCGGTTTAGGTTGTCGCGCGTGTCCGACCGACGTTCTAAGAACGTCCCGTGCAGCACACGCGCGCGTCGAAATACTCGGGTGTTATGCTCCTCGTCGGGCACGCGCGTTCAGGGCTCCGCCGACGACGGTCGGGACGGCGACAACGGTGGTGCCGACGCCGCGGCCGTCGTGGCGTTTTCGGTGACCTGCAACGGTTGGACGGCGGGCAGCAGCAGACACGACTGTTTACATCCCAATATGCGCAGCTTGTTGTCCCGGCTGAGACGCGGACTCTGCGCGTGGTGCACGGCGGCCGCCGAGCCGCACTGTCCGTCGCGCGACGGCCCGCGGTGACGGTGCAGGTGTTGGACGGCGGCGCGGCCACCGTCCACGCCCTGCACGCCGGCGCCGGTGTCGTCCACGCCGTCCACGCCGCTGTACTGCTGTAGCATGTCGGTGAACGTCTTGTGCTTGGGCGGCACCGTCCGCCGCAGCGTGGGCGTGCGTATCCTGTCCAGGCTGTCGTCGGGCACGAAACTGGCGTCGTCCAGCCACGAGCCGGACAGCTGCTGCTGTTGGCTCTGCTCGAACTCGCCCGAGTAGATGACGTTCACCGAACCGCCGCCGCCGCCGCCGCCGTTGGACGTCTCGTCGTCGGCCAACGACGACGTTCCGAAGTCCCGTCCGCCGCACTCGTCTGTCATCCGGCGGTGCCGGTGCTGGTGTTCGCCGCCCGGCCAGAACGACGGGTGCCGGAACTTGCGCGTCCACGGCCACTGGACCGGATGTTTGCGCACGTACTTGTACAGCGTCAACAACAAGAACCCGAGCACGACGACAAAGCACAGCGGGCCGACCGTCGCGTATATGAAGAAGTCGATGTCCGCGTGCCGGTCACTCACCACGGCCTTCGCCTCCTCCATCGACTGTGGCTTTTGCGATTTCAGTGACATGAATCTCTCCACCTGCGGCAAGTCCACGTCGGAAAAATAAATAATCTTTATTATTAATAATATACACTATAATGTTATGAGAATACAACACGGGCGTTTATTATCATTATTATGAAAAAAAAAAAAAAAGATTATAATATACGTTAGGTATATATATATATATATATGTAATAAGCACACGACTAGACAGATTGAGTATACGTCGCATACAACCACTGAGCAGTTTTTATAATTATAATTGTATACAGTCAAAAGCCGCCTAATAAATAAAGTACGAGAAAACGTTTATAATTAAAAGTCGATGTCAGTGTTTTTCTTTAAAACAAAAATTTAACCTATTTATCACACTATTATATTAATTGTGATATTAGATTTTTTGGGGGAAAAATTGATAATATTAATAATTTATTTTCTATTTTTTCAAGATATAATGTTTAGTATATGCCATAAGAGCTTAATTTAAATTTAAGTTTGAGTAGGAATTTTTATTTATTTTCTCATCTCCTATCTACTTGTTAAGTTGATACTTAGAAATATCACAATAATGACATATATTTTTATTTAAGTCTAACCATCTAAAAACAAAACTTAATCGGTTTAACATTTACACATCGTCTTCATTTATTTAGAATTTATAATACATAATAACTACAGTTCTTTGTATAATATTCTATATTATATATGACGTATAGTACACCTACGCGTAAACCGTTCATGAATGAAATGTGTTGAAATTGAAAATAGATATTGTTTTATTATGAGATTCGTAAAAATTTTAATTCTTTAAAATTTTAATTGTTTTCTTTTAAAATCCCAAAGATTTTATTATTTTTTTTTAATGTTAAATTTTTTATATTAATTACGCACATGTACATAAGATTTAGCTCTGCATTTTTAATTAAATTCAAGTATCATATTTCTATATCATTATTATAATTTTATTTGTATGGAATATGAATAGGTAGGGAATAATAGATAACATTATAATCGTCGTGACGTCATATATAAGAATTTTTAACGGATTAATAAAAGATCATTTGCATTAAATAGAATCTTTCTAACGTAGTTATACATGTGATGTCATAGTAATACTTATTGTTGTTTCTCAGAAATATTTAAAACAATTTCAAACATTCTATACAAGTAGGTACGTATTACATTTTTTACTTTAGAGTAAAGTTACAATACGTTACTAACGAAGTATGTATAATTTGGAATTTGTATTAATATTGTTATTTAAATTTGATACAAGCAGATTCAAAATAAAAGACCAATTAACCAACTATTTTATGATGCTGGTAATATTATTACAATTCGTCTGAATATTCTTGAAAATTATAATTTTTGATTTGGGACAATTACATTATAAGGGTTTAAATTAATTTATATTTTTAATCTCGATCCAATTTATTTTTAATATCCGACAGGGTTTTATTAAGTATAAGAATTTCTGTTCAACAAATTTAATTATTTCCAACATTATAATTTGCCAGTAAGTACATATAGGTACTTTTATAAATTAATCTTAGATCTTTCTCAGCGAATGCAATTTGTATGGGGTTCTATTTATTCAGACGAATATTACATGAACGAAAGTCGTGTATTTTATGTATGGAATTATAAATAATACAATATTCAGTCATCTATGACTATAGGAGATTATATAAGAGACTTATAGGAGATTAATATTAGCACGAAAACGCTTTTTAATTTAAAATTTTTTCGGTTGATTGAAAGTTTTTTGTCGCTTAAGGGTTTTATTAATAAAAATATTTTTACCCTGGGCTTTCATTACATAAATATTAGAATATTAGATTGAATAATACTATATTTGTTAAAAATACCTATGCCGTATTTACGAAGTCATATTTTAACGATGTATTGCAACCTTAAGAGTTTAATTTAAACGATAAAAACGTCATAAATAAGAGCTTATAAAGTCCTGAACCCCCCAGCTTGAATACGTTATAAATTATTTATCAGAGTTTAATAGTCTAAAATTCAATGTATTTCGAGTACCTACAAAATATGAATACGTATTATAATAAAAACCTAAGTAATTGAAAACATCTCCCATGTGTACTGCAGTCTGCAGGTACATGAAAATTCCAAAAATCAGAATTTGAATAAATATACTTTATTACAAGAATAACGAGAATGAGCACGCTGGGGAATCGCCCTGTACATTAGTATATTATTATAAAATATATTGTCGTCGGTGTGAGGGAAAAAAAATTAACGATAATAGAATAAATGATTTTGCAGCCATGAAGCTTTTGTCATTTCGTCGCAGCAGTTCTTCTTATTCGATTTCCATCAAGCACACGCTCGGCACGCATTAGCAGCGGCAACGTGGCGGTCTTTATATCAATTTGCCGTCTGTCTCTCTCCGTTTCTCGTTCACCCTCTTCCTCTCCAACTCACTGCGGTCCTCTTGTTTTTGTCAGCAACATCAGTGCCAGTGACATGAAGTATGATCCCGGTATGGCGGGCGCCAGTGACACGACGAAATAATGCGTTTCCACATTAAGGGTGGAGATGGACCGTTTTGTAAAGTAGGTCGCCCGCCGTCGGTTGATTTCGAATAACTCTGCGAGAGCATTAATTTGTCGGGCGAAGGACGGACGCGTATATGATATATGTATACTATACACGAATGGTTTATAGAGCACTCGACAAATTCTAGTCTCTTTTAACCATGGCACTAATACTTGTGCGAGTGTAGTACCTATGTCACGGAATGACTGTTGTAGTACACTTACACACAGACAGTATATTTTTGACTGAAAT
Organism: Aphis gossypii; assembly: GCF_020184175.1. Taxonomy (NCBI): domain Eukaryota; kingdom Metazoa; phylum Arthropoda; class Insecta; order Hemiptera; family Aphididae; genus Aphis; species Aphis gossypii. The sequence continues at coordinate 31,847,751 of NC_065530.1, read as the reverse complement.
ATAGGAATATTTGATTTTTAGATTCTGAACAATCTGGACGGAGTGATGAACGTATCGATATAGTGCATTATAGAGGTAAAAAGTAAGAATTTTCTAACTTTTTTAAAAAAATTAAGAAAAACAGCTATAGAGAAAACTCGAAGTATATCATTATAGGAAAAATGTTATGAGCGTTTGAATTTTAAATTTTTACGAAATAGCGTACCTAACAATATAACGATTTTCCTCAAACGATTTTAAATATTTGTTATTATTCAAAATATATAAGTCGTAGATACTTGAAAATTTCACCAGTTCTTTAGATTGACATTTTCTTTACATAATTTATTTTTCAAAATATTTTGCTTATTTTAAGGCTATTTATAGGAATTTGAAATATTCGTTCTTGTTTTTTTTTTTTTTTATAACTTTTATCATCAGTCAGTAAAATTATTTGAATATAATATCATGGTTTATATCATTTTTATACTTAAATAATTTATTTTTTAATTGTTTGTTGAAAGTATGGACAATTTTGAGCTTATTTTATTTTGACTGTGTTTAAATTGTTTTCAAATTTAACTTAATAATGTCTTGATTTATAAAATTTTATAATAGGATTTATTTTATTTTTATGTATACTGCACATTTTTAATCAAAGAGTTTAAAAAAAATTCGACCGTAGTATACATATAATAAAACAACCTTTTAGGTTAGTCAATTCAATGACTTTTTATCTGAATGTTTGACAGTAACAATAACACGCCCGGCTCACACTCATGGTACCTACAAGTAGCTTTTGAAAATGTGTGTAAAATGTTTATAAAGGAACTGAATAAAAAAAAACTAACTGCTGGTGTAAGTGAACCTTGCACTGTCGGGGGTAGTATTGGTTGAAAACATACTTGAGTATATAGTTGAGATAGAAGTCTTATAATGAGGAGCAAATTTTTTTTTTTAATTTTGGTACCAATAATTTGGCATTTGAAGCATAATATTAAGTGTGTGTTTTTTTTAATGTAGAAATGTTATTCTAGAATCTAGTTATCATTAGTCGTTTTCAATATAAATTTATCTAGTATTAGAGATACCACTCGGCACTCAGGGTAGGTTAGATTCTGAATAGCACTGATCAGGACTGAATAGGAAGGGCGAAGGTTTGAAATCGAGGAGAGGCGATAATAAATAATATGGGATACAGACCGTCGTTTAGCGTTCCCCGTATTCTAATAAAAACCAACCACCTTTGGTTTTGACATCTTAATAATAATAATATTAATAATAAATGTATATCCATAATCGCGGTTGAGCTGTGATAATTTATCACAGTGTTGTACTCGATAATGTTATTATAATCTAAATAATTAACAATTAAAAAATTCAATTTTAGGGGAACGCACTTGCTCCCTTGGCTGCGGCTCTGATCTATCTGTGTATTGTTTGTATTATATATATTATATATTATATACTTATAAAATAGCTTATCAAGCGGTCGTTATGCAATAGTTAAAATACACATAAATTATTTATAAGTATATTTATGTATTATATATTACCTATGAACGTTATAAATAATGTTTTAATACGGTCTGTGTCGGGGACAATTATTGTATAGTCAAGATTTTATTTTTTAATTAGAAACGAGACAAACGAATTACGGAGAGTGTATTTTTTGTTTCTGAATAACTCGGCTAGCGAAATATTATAGACCTATATTATAGTGCACACTGATAAAATACGAAAATATTTAAAACACTGCAATGGATAAAGTATAGTAGACTACTGTGTGCAGTAGTGTGTACTCGAAAAGAAAATTCTTCAAACAATATTAATACCAGTGTATAATATTCTCGGGACGCTTTTATGTTTTTTCAGTATAGAACTATAATATGCGTTTTAATTTTACGCTGTCTACTCCATAAAACCTTTGTGGGTTAATTATTATTTATACGTTTATATAATATATATATATAGACTTGTTGACTGCTTTTAATTTCATTTAATTTTTTTTATTTTTAATAGAGTACGATGATGATAACGTGATAGTAAATAACGTATTTGCATATTATACGGCACATGCGTATATTATAATATTATATTTTTACACAGTTTAATTTTAGGCATATCGTATTCGTTTGAATGTCGTCATTGAATAGTATTAAAAATATTTAATGCATATACGGAAAGTTCTGTTGTTGGTGTTGTTGTTGTTGTTGTATAAGGTCTGTATTTTAAATGAAATATTAGAATTTTAAGTTTGGTTTTAACAATGTGATATTTTTCTTCTCGTAAAAATGAAATACTCAAACTACCTATTTGATTATCTACATTAATCGACAAAATGTTTGAAATTCTAAAATAATGAAATCAAACGCGTGTCGTCGAATAACAATATTTGTCTAGAATATTGTAGTTTTTATTATTATTAAAACTAACTATGTCAGACGGGGCGATGCCGTAAACGAGCAGTATTGATCAGAAAGACTACACCGAGACGTTTAACCAAACGCACACATAACTTATATATTATTAACCGCGTTTTCGATTCGGCGGCAGACTTTAATTCGGTAAAATAATTAGCCAGCGGTGAAGCGTATTGTTCGACGATTATTTAGTGCACGTGTAAAAAATAAAACCGATTTACAGTTTCACGATACCGTAGAAATAGTCTTATAATTTAAATTAGTTTTGTTTGTAATTCGAATGTTACTTATAGCTGGTACTACAGTTTTATATAGCGGCATAGGCGTATAATATTTATAACGCCCATGTTAACACACACACATTTACGTCTATTATAATATATCACTACACAGAGAGTACTTACTCAACATTTCAATTGAAAAACACAATTTTAGCAGTATGCATGGGATTTGCTCAAACGTTATTTAAATATTGTGAGACGTTAATGGCACTCGGCTTGCAGCAATAGTCGAAGATGTAAATAATTTTATGCGATCGCTGTTAACTTTTTTAATTGCGACAGAAAAATCATTATTATTATATAATAAAACTGAATTCAAACGTGCGGTGCTTAAAGTATTTCAAGTGAAGCTGATAATAAAAATAATAATGAATATGAATACCTAGCTATACACAATACGGCACACAATCAATTCATGTTGGGCACATTTAGTGTAGTCGCACGGAAAGTTTGTCTAATGGGCGTAGATATATATACCTTACTATAAAACCAATCATTATGCTGGTAAATTATTCTCGCATTGACTAGTGTAAGTTCATTTTACAAACTATATTAATGATAAGTAATAATTACTAACAGTTCCTATTTTGTCTTTTGGTTGATACGATTTTTGAAACTATACTCACTATTTATTAGTAACACCAAAGATGGGATGTACAGATACTTACTGTATAGACTGTCCCGGAGCAAAATAGTGTTGCCAGATTCTTTTTAATATATTACTATAGAAATTAATGACGAGAAAATATATCAAGACATTAATACGGAACGATTCACTATATAAGTTTTTTAAACTATAAATGCTCGTCATTTTTTACAAATCCAAAATGCTATATCGTTTACATTGAAATGTATGTATTATATTTAATGAAAGGTACTTTAGATATATTTTTTTAATTCCATAGACAAACGTTTCGGTAGGAGCATAAAGCTGTATTTCACATAAATAATGTATTACTGACCACTGTTGTGGAAATTGTTTTTAGTGCAGAGTTAGCACTAACGATCTTATTGTTATCATTTATATATATGTACTCGTATTATTCACGGAAGTGTAACGGCCGACGGAAAATAACACAATGAGTTATTTTATTTTGAATTTGACTATGACAAAACCGTATTCAGTCGAATCGTACGTATTAACTATTTACCATAAATAGTAGGTACCTATGGATGGTAGGTATACTGCAATCCTAGTCGATCAATATATTCTACATTAACTGGTTAGATTTGTCAGAATTAAACAATTCCACTGTAGAACATATATAAATATTTTACTAAACTAGTATCTAAAATTTAGTTTTTTTTTTTTTTAATTTCAACTTTGCGACACGTTTCGGAAATATCCATGACACATAATCAACAATAACATACATACTCTTAACCATTTCGTTTGTAAAAATTACAGTCTCCTACAGTTCTTAAAAGTAAGGAAAGGAAAATCGCAACCTAATAACCTAACGGACAGGAATCGGACGAAATTTCGAACGTGATTCGAATCCGCCCAATAACTTTATATAGTTTAATATTAGTTAGAGTAGTGTAGTGTTATAATAACTGCGTTCTATTATAATACTAACCCGATATTCTTCTCCGGACAGTTCCATCAGCGTGGAGTTGGTTTCGACCAGGTTGTGCAGCGGGTCGTCGTCCTCGACCACCCGATCGGAGACGTCCGCCGCGGTATTGTCGGAGGCCGACGGCGACCAGGAAGACAGCGACGAAGACGCGACGGCGGCCACGGCGGCTGCGGACGCGGCCGACGAAGCTCTCTCGGAGACGGGCACCACGCTGACGTTGACCATGAGACGGGGCGGGACGACCAGCACGCGGTTGATCTTGACCTCGTCGTACTCCAGCGACAGCCTGGCCGCGAGGTTCAGCTTGAGGTATTTAGCGAAATCGGTGCGTCGCATCTGCGCCACGGTCGAGTTGCCGGACAACAGCAACACGAACCACCGGCTGGGCGTGTTCTGGTCGGCGGCCAACACGGACGACGACGGCGACGACGGCGAGTCGGCATCGCCCTCGCCGTCGCCCGCCGCGGATCCCTGTGAGCGCATGGCGTCCTCCAGGACGCGTTCCTGTTCCTCGCTCGCCTCGTCCCACCGCTCGAACAGGCTCTTGTTGCCGGCCACGACGGCCACCGTCACCGCTTTGGACGGGGACGGCGCCGCGCCGGGCCTCGCTTCCGCGTCGCCGCCGTCGTTAACCTTTGCCGGTCCTCCCGCTCTCTCCCTCTCGCCCACACCGCTGTTCTCGATCATGTACTTGGTAGCCACCGTATAGTATCCTTTGCCGGCGGCGGCCGCGGACGGCGTGGCCGGATCGTCCTTGTGGTTGAACCAGCTCTTCAGCATGTTGGCCATGAGGTTTTTGTTGTTCAGGTCGCGACCGTAATCGCCGCCGCCGCCGCCGACCGATTCTTCGGCCGACCGCGACGGTTGGTCGGTGCCGGTCTGCACGACGTCCGCCCACGATTCCAGCGGTCGGACGGTGGTGGCCGACTCCGGTCTGGTGGCCATCGCCGACGCGTTGCGTCCGTCCGCCGGCAGAGTGGCCACGGCGGCCGTCTGCACGTTCCAAACCGTTTCGACGGCCGCGGCCGCGGTCGTGGACGTGACGGACGCCTCGGCCGGTGTGGTGCTGGCGCTGCCGTTGGTGGCGTCGGTCAGGTTGCCGCTCAAGAACGCCCCTTGCAGCGTGCTGGGCGTCGGTTCTTTTAACGGGTTTGTCGCCTCGTTTCTCGACGGTAACGTCACTTTGTCCTCGACGGCCACTCCGATGGCAACGGCGTCCGCTGTAAACAGGTAACCAACACGAGAATATAAAATGTGTTATACTGCAATCGCGGCCGACGTCAATTTTAATACACAGTAGAAATCGTTTATAATGACGTTCGAGGGATCGAGGAAAATTGGTAATAATAATACAGTTTGTCATCATGACCGAAATTGTAACTTCAATACGTATAGAAAAAAAACAAAGATAAAACATTTATTTAATTAAATTATTATTTTAGAATTAAGTTTACAACATTTTGTGAAAAAATATCTGATCGAACTTTGTTTAAAAATCACGATCTACTTGTTTCTAGTTCTTAACAATTTGTTTTCGGACGAGATTTTTCCAATACAACCAAAAATAACCGTCATAACATCCGTATAGTCATTATGCAGACGTCATAATAATCGATACAAATTAGTACACACAATATAAGAGTTTTGCAGGGACCTTCAATCGATTAATGTAATTGTGATTAATCATTGCATCCAATATATGTCATTTCAACCGATGTCATTATAAACGGTTTCTACTGTAAATGTAAAAAATGTATTTCAGTGGCGGATTAAAAAATAATTTAATGGATGGAGTAAACTGCTAATATATTTAACACAAAAATCCATTTTCGATAATTCGTAATTAAAATAAATCTATGACCTCATAAAAAAAAGTCCGAGGAGGGGCGAACCACTACCTCAGATAGTCAGATGTGACTCGATCAGAATGTGATTCAAAAACTCTTAACTTTATGTTTGTAAAGTGTTTATTATATTATTTTTTTTTTTAGTTTAGATATTTAGAACAACTAATAAATAACTATATTTTATTCGTATGTACATTTTCGTATAATTTTATTACGATTTATGCTGCGCGTTTCAATTTTAGTTCATTAAATGATTTGATGTTTGCACATATATTATTAAATTGTTTTTTATTTCATTGGATAGATATTTATTTACATTATTCATCCATTTATATATGTGTTGGAAATTATTTTTTTATTTATAGTGTGTAAGTTGTAATAGTAATAGTATATTTTTAAAAAAAAATCTGATGCTCTAAAAAAGTTAAAAAATTGATCTGTAAAAAATAATAAAATATCATACTTATAACAAGAAAATGTTATTGTTATTTTTCAATGTCAGAAAAATATTTATTTCTATATAGTTATGATTTTCCATCAATGGTGTTAGAAAATATAAATGCTTTTGGTATAAATAATATTTGATCCATAGTCAGTAATAATTTCTACATACAGATTTAAATTGGAAAATTAAATTAAAAATAAATACAGCAGATGTACAATGATTTTTTTCGATATGATACAGTTATTATGTTTGTATTTGTTAAATCGTACAATACATCAATGCTCGTCAGCGGTACTGTTATATGAAAATATTTGCATTTGCATCATGAGTGCTGAGTGTGTTTATTATATAATATTTGTATTAAATAAATCTATGTATCAACAAAATAACATTTTACACTATTATACCATTAATATTATGTTAATTATTTAATACAATCGTATGCTCAACAAACAATCAACAATCAACCAATTTTAATTTTTAATCTATATTACTAGTAACCGTGATTAATATCAGAAGATATTATTTATGCACTATATAAAGTGTATAATTTTTATCAATGTAAAAAATGTATATCTTATTATTATCTGATTGCGAGGACGAGATGATATTATTATTTAAGACTGTGAGAAAATATAAAATATATTTTAACTTTTAAGTGAAAGACTCTGGTTATAGTTGTAGAGTAAGTATTCGTAAGTATTCGTAAGTTTTGTTTCTTTTGTTGGTTTTATAAATTGAAATAAATTATTATTATTCACTTGAATGAACATTACCGTTGACAATGGTCTATATGTTAAAAATTCTTTCTATTTACTTTTTTTTTCTTCATATTATTATCTTTCTTAGTGTTTTCTCTATAAAAATATGATTTGAGTAAACTATGAACAAATAATAATATATTTCCAGTCTCGGCAGTTTAAATTTCTTTTCTTATTTTTTTTTGTAATTTCAACATAATAATATTTTAGAAAACTAACTGTCGTTTACAATTCTTTCTGATTTCAGACACTTTAAATAACGAGAACTTTTGTAACTTTGGTTCATTTTCAGAATATTAACGACACTTTTTAAAGCATTTCAGAATATTTAAAAAATTGAATTTTCTCTCAAATACGTGTTTTCAAAAGTTTCTCTAACGCTTTTACAAAAGTTTATTCAAAGATTTTTAATAACGTGATGGTATATTTTTAGAAAACAAAAAGTTGTTTTAATTAATTTTTAATTTAAGCCGAGTTCTTGTGGATATGTTAAATTATATTTGAATAAGACCAGGAAAAAAAACACGAAATACTTAGGTATTTTAATTTTAACAGACACTAATTTCTTCAACCATGTTATTATCATAATTTCCAAGATGTCATATAGTAATCACGCATAAATTCTTCTTTTATATAAAATAATTTTTAGACGAAGTCATTTCACTAAATTAAGTTAGGTATATTGAACAAGTCTTATACTTTACTCTAAATCGTTATTCATAAAAAATTATTTATCACTGCTCGTACCGAATTGCCATATTAGATAATCGAGAATATGGTTGACCAAATTTAATAATTTTATAAATCCTTTCATACTCTATAGTTATTTCAAACTTATGATTTGTCAATTAATTTTTCAAGGTTTTTAATGTAAAATAATATCACTGATTTATTTATTTTTTTGAACCTAATCTAATATTAAATCAGATTTAAATTAATTTCTAGAATATATTCATAATATATTGATGATGATTCAGATTTTGAGTTTTTTCATGTTAGGTTGTAAACTGAAGAATGTACCTATTGATTTTAAAAAAGAAAATTTTTATTTTTGTTTTTTTTTTTAAGTATGCTATCACTTTCTATATAGAGGCTTTAAAAGTTCAAGTATTCCAATCGATAAATAGAAAATTAAACATACCTAGATAGTACTTTAGTTTTTTTAGGTAATTGCTCAGTAGTTTTTTCAACAAGTATATCAAAAATCCGAAATCACATACTCATAGGTTTATTTTTCTATAATGTAGAATATAATAATCTGATGAAAATCTTATGAATCTTATGAAAAAAATAAAATGTTCACAAATTATTAGCAATATAGAAATATAAAGAAGTGATACTATTTTTGAGTTTATTTTTTCATAATTAACCATATAACTATTATATTATACAAGATTATAATTATTTTTTATATTTAAATTTTTATTTGTGCATTTATATTGTGCTTTCTCAAGAGATTTTTTTATGAATTCAAAAAAATGTAATAAATTAAATAAATTAGACTCTCTTTAGATAAAAATGAGATAAATAAACATTTTATAAAATATGGATGTATGTGTGCTTGTGCGCGCGCGAGCGTGTGTGTGTGGTTATGTTTTTCTGACGAAACGTGTAAAATTATTGCGCACATATTATGAAAAACTCGTAAAATAATACATCCCATAGATAACCGGTAGAACGTGTGTGGGATAAATGATGATAATTATTATTCGACCTCATATTATATAATATCATTATGATTAAATATTATATGGTGCACTGACACGAGTACCACATTGCAGTATATGTGCGTACGAGCAGTATTATACGCGATGAAATTTGCATAATGTGTACCATAAACCATAGATTAAATGTTTATATTAAACGTAATGCAATTTTGAATACAAACCAAAGGCTGCGGAATCAATGGATATCATCAGTTGCGCACAAATGAAATACATCACGACGCCAGCGTGATAAAATGACTGCTGGCGAGTACGTATCTGGGAGCATTTGGTTCCCTCCATTTTTTAAAAAAAATTATTTTTTGTATTGTATTTGCTTCTTTGTTCCGCCTTGTCTCGTTTCGTTCTCGCTCGCGTTACATCTAAAACAATAATATATACATATTATTAAGTGCTATAATCGTTAAATATTACATAATCGCTCTAGAATACTTTTAGAATGTGTAATACTACATATTTTGTAGGCGACTATTTAAAAATAGATATACCTATTTTCCAATAAATGAAAAATAATTACTAGAATTTCCGATGGTTTTCGTACTATGTGGCGTGTATAGTCTTAAAATATTAGCTGTATGTATGAATGACATGACAATAATTTAAATAACTTAAACATTTTTGTAAAATTTTGATATGATTTATAATAATCAATTATTGTTTATAATGACTCAATACCTACTAAATTCCATGGCATGCAATCATCGTCATATTATTATACATGGTCGTATTTATAGGAATTTATCACCGGGCGGTGACAAAAATAACTATCCAATTATAGAAAAAAAGTATATCAATTAAAAAAAAAAAAAATTATAATTAAATATGTATTATAACTATGTCTTAAAAAATGACAAAATAAAATTTTAATTTTAAAAAATCCTAAGAAAAATCATTCTTAATTTATTATAATATCATAATTGATGGTGGAGGTTAGATCATTTCTACGGTTAATACGACTAAGGCATTTTTTCTAACGATAATGGTAATATTATATTATAATGATAACAAATTTAAAAATATAAAAAACGCAATATTAACTTTAGGAAATAAGTGATTATAGTTAAGAGAAAATGAACACAACGTCAATTTAAAAAAATAAAACAACCACAAGAGAAAATAGCTCCTGTTACTCTTTTTTAACAAAGCTCTGATTATGTACCTACTTTAATATGAAAAAGAAGTAGGTATATCAAAAATTATTTTTTAATAACTACGGAGGCCCAGACAAATAAAATACATCGCTGTCCCGTGATCAGTATATTATACCATTGTATCTCATATTAGCCATTATTGATTATATGCATAAAATAAGAAAAAAATGTTCCATGTTCCTAATCACATGGTATATGACCGCTGTTTTTTTACCAAGTTACCCCCCTTCAAAACAGTATTTTTTTACTGGTAGCTAGTTAATAACGATGACCTAAATAAAAAGTCAATAATTTATTACTCAACTTTCTCGATTTTAGACGGCGTAAGCATTTTTTTTTCTATGATTGCAACAGTACGGGGTTAGGATACTAAGCTAATATATTTTTAAAAAGACATTATTTTTGACATGAAGTGGTAGTCGAATAAATGGTCATGTTTGACGTCATTATATATTTTATAGCATAATAATAATAATAATATCGTTGCCGTTCATAAGTTGGTGGAGTTAAGCTACACATTGCGTGTTTTCTAAGATACGATATGGTCAATATACTCAATATTATTTCTGGTGAGAATACGTTTGCAATAATAAATCACTATTTCTTGTTTATGGCCATAAATGGACATATGGATACGGTTTCTGTGTATATAATACTACATATATGGTCGGTCTTTTGTTATATTTCCAAAGCACACACACCCGTGTACGATAAAAGATAAATAGTCATCTCTTTTATTTCCTGTGCGCGAACGCGTATCCATTATCACACAAAATGCTTTTACTTTCGATCTTGAAGGTATACAAAGAAATATAATTCATTTTCGTATTCTGGACAAAGAGTGATACATCACATGAATACATCCCTAGTTGAAAGCTGTTCAAATATAAAAGTTGAACACTGTTGTTTAAATTTATTCAATTATGTGTGGGCTTTTAAATTAATATGTTTACATTTTGTTCACGTTTTAAAAATAATAGAATCCTGATTATTTTTTATCGAATCAAAATGGTTTTAATTTTAGTACCTAGTGTTTATTTCCTAATACTTTTTTTCATTACGAAAAACTTATCCAATATATTTAAATATCTAACTTAACATTTAAATTGAGAATATTGAAGATTGTGTTGAATATAACATACCTACCTAGTTTATACTGTTTATAGGTATATAGTGACTTATTATAAATTATTTTAAGGTAATATTAATCATTTCAGATTATTATTATGCGACAAAGCAATTTTAACATAACTCTTTGATTTTATCAATCATAATTAATAATTGATTTTAAGCAAGTTATATTTTATGGTTAACATAATAACTAATATTATTTGTATTTCTGGTGGGTTTTTAATAAAAACAATTAATTTATAATTGTTTGAAAATAAATCAATCATAAATTTAAAACGTTCAGATCACGTAAATATGTTACAATAAAAAGTTTTACCGTGTAACCATCAAGTTCACTATAAGTACAACCATAAAAGTTTCTTGATTTTACTTATAATTAATACATTGAAAATTTCACATATAAAGCTGAAAGTTTTACTCATTGATCCTGCTGTAATTTTAATATATGGTAATGAATTTATACTTAAAACAAGTATGAAAATTCAAATGTATACTTAGATTTTTATTTTAGAATTTTTTTTTATGTTAAAATTCAATTAAGTAACTGTCTAATAAAATAATGCATTTATTTTATTACAGGATATGCTCAAAGCTGTTTCCTATTTTAATACTTTATATCAGACTTATTTAGTGGAAATATTAAATGTTGACTGTAAACTTTATATTTAATGCCTTATGCTAAAAACTAAACGAACGTATTTAATTGGATTATAGATTGTAATTATTATAACTTGAAGAGGAGAATCTGGTTTTATTTCTCATCAATTTTGATAAGCGATGACCTAGGGATGAAAATACAATGTAATTAATGACAGTTTTAAAATATAAATTGGATTTAAAAATATGAATATTACTATCTTAGTTATCTGCCCATGTAATAAAAATGCATTAAATATTACATTAAAATATAAATTGTTAATAAATATATTGGTGATGTCATTAAACTAATTTTGTATAAGTACCTAATTAAAAATCCCATAAAATTTTTTTTCTTCTTTGTAGTATATACAATATAAAATACTATATACAGATATTACACTGATGGTATTTGTGATATAATATACTTGTATTAAATGGTATATTTTATGTGTTGTACAGAATTATTTTATACAAAAAAAAAAGCAAAAGTATCTTCTGTAATTTATTTTTGCTATAATCAGATAATGAATCATTGATCTTTAGTTATTAATATTTATTTTTAACTTAGTTAAATAAAATCCATTAAATATTTTTAATTCTTGTTAATTTGAAATTATACTACCCATCTAAACATAATATAACACCCAGTATTTTTTTTATTGTTGTTAAATGTTAATGCATTTGCATTTGAATGAGAGTAATGTTAATGTAATTTGTTTAGTTTTTAAAATAAAGGAATTTTTAATAATATTTTAATGTACCGTGTATAAATGTCGTTTGTAATATATACTACAACAGTTTACTATAACAAATATTAATAATATAGTTTAATACGCACGGTAATGCGGGTATGGCACAAGGTTATTTTAGGTATATATAATACAAACAATATATTATGTGCGTAGGTATATCTCGTTTTTTTTTTTTTTTTTCATCACTAGTCGGTGTACACACTAATAAGTTCGTAAATATTATAATATATATGTAGAATCGGTATTTTAGCTCGTGCTCAGCCACGCGCGTGCCCACATCTCGCAGGTGGGGTTAATATTATGATTTATAATAATATACAACGTACGACCCGTGCACAACAACTACACGTCATGGCAGCATTGACGTGCCTTTGAAGAATGTGACTTTACTTGTATCGCTGTACAGCCGAGATAATATATTATCACGGAGTCAACGTTTTTGAATTGCATTGTTATCCACTGATGTGTTATATCAAAACAATATTTTGAAGCTAATGAATATTATTATTTTTTTAATGGTCGGATACCTATATATACCTACGCATATATATATATATATATATATATATTTTATTTTATATACCTACTACATAATATAATATGCGACCTGTACGTACATAGCTTAATAGTGGTTATACACTGTGTATGCGATAATACTATAACCGTTCTCGGTTTATTATAATATTTTGTGGCGGGGTTACAGTAAAGGTATATATTATACTTTGTCATCATAATTCTATTATACCGGCAGAGAATATAATATTATTATATTATTATGGCGAGCGTTATACGAGTTAGTTAATCACCGAACGTGTTTAGGTATTTGTAAATTCTGCAAAATATTATATATATATTATTATAATATGCGCCGCGTGCCCGAATGTGTAACGCGCTTATTCGCGACGATGATTCCATTTTTGCATAATTTATTTTATCTCTTAAATGTGTTTTTGTCACCATTATTATTTTTATTTATTTGTTTATTATTATCATTTTTTTTTTTTTTTTGTCGTCATTTTTAAACGTATGTAGACATAACAATAAACAACAACATAACTGAAGAAAAGCGAGCATAATGTTTAAAATATTAACGAGAACATGCACAACGTTTTTAAGCATATGCACATTTCGGTTGTAAACTAACACTTATATCAAAACCACACATGTAGTATAATACTTATAGTTGTTAAAATATTGTCTGTGATCTTTACGAGCAAGTATATTATTATAAAATTATAACGATCGCACCCTATAGACGACAATGTGTTAAATTTCCCATGTTTTCATGTCGTTCAGACGTTTTCCTTTAAGTACCGAATAATTTGGCTGACTATAATAAATGAGGACTTGCTTAAAACCGATAAGTAAAAATAATCTTTATGGTTAAATCTATTTTATTTCAGTAAGTTATAGTAAGTATTAGTTTAATATGATTAAATTATTATTGCGTGATTATGTGACATGTGTTCAAGTTTTGTGCTTGAGTGAGTTATAAAACAATATTTAGGGAAATTAAGTTAACAAAGTATTTACGGCTGAAGTTTAATCATTTGTATTTGACTCGTCGAAAGAAAAACTGGGAATAGGCAACTATGAATATAAGTCTATAAATACATGCTAAATTTCAAACTTTATAAACACATTTATACAATAATATAGCGGTTGATAATTGCTTGATATCTAAATAATAACATTAGCCTACTACGATCTAACTTAATATCCCGAGCGTTAAATGTTGACTATTACGAACTTATGGTGCTCTAAACACAGTTGACATGCACGTAGTTAGTTTTGCGTAAATTCATTATAAGTGATTAAACAAACGAACCCGAAGTCACGAACGTTTTAATAACTTAATTTATTATAATATTTAACATTTTTACTACACTATTTTAATATAATGCACTATAATATAATATGTGCGATGTATAAGTACGAGCATGATTTATACTCAAGTTAATTGAAACAGTCCGACTGCGTTATAATGTGCGTGTGACATATTTAGATGAATGTTTTCAAACGCTAAAATATGAAATAATATTATAATGTGTGGGATTTCGTTAATAGACGGCGGAGGAAAATTATTCGCCAACGTGGTCGCCGCTCACGAGTCACGACCCTACTCATACTTTTAACGATATGCGTCAAAAAAAAAAATAAATATATATACCATCTTAATTCGCGCACATCGAATACGTCGGTATCATATGAATCTAGTATACGCGCGTCTGTCTGTTACGCATATTATTATAATATAATATTACACACGTCGCAGTGGCACATGAATAGACATTTTGTGAGTTGGGCACGAACAGCTCACAATAATAATAATAATAATACGAGGTATATTAGTTTATAATAATAATAATATGTAAATATAACGATGTTCGTCATCAGCGGTGGCTATAGTCACTGTATACCGCATAATGTCATGCATACACTATATATGAACACGGGATCTGCTATTATATTATAATATATACGACTTTAATACGTATTTACAATACTGTTGTATATACCCTATTACACCGTATAATATATTATTATAAAGGCATACAGTGCTCTGCCATTGTTTTGTATTAATTTGTTGAACTATATTATTATTATTATATTATAATATACATTATTATAACGCGAGTGTCAATGACGGCTGTGTGAGCGCAGAGTGTGTGCATGCACAGGTATAGGTCGATTAAAACCCATACGGTCGGTTGGACTCGAGTGCGTGCCGCCCGGAGAGCGACGTGGGAGCACACCTAATAATAATAATAATAATAATAATAATATATAATATTGTGCATGATGGTGGTGGTGCTGCTGTTGCTGCCGTGAACACCAGATAATAATCCCAGCGAAAATGCGAATTACTTCGTTACTATGGGGACCGTCAAAATCGATAGGAACATGTTTTACGGCACATTGCGTCGGTATATCATTATATTACTCTACTCGTACACGATGTTAAACCTATATAATATAAATTTATTATAAATCAGCAAACGTAATTGAAAATTATATATAATGTGGCGCGATCGACTAGTAGCGCGACGAACGTAATAATATAACGTCGACGGACTATCGCGACGACGAGCCGTGCTGTCTCGTGTAGCTGTGTCTGTCGGTAAGTGACATAAAGAGTAGGCACGCTGCACGAGAAATATTTCCTCTACTCGGAAATAGGTAGAAATCAAAAACGTTTATATAGGACTACCTACAGACTACGGCAACGTAGTTTTAAGTTTAAAAATAATAAATCGTCTCATATAAATGGAAATATTTAAAGCACTATTTTTGTATTTGTGTTTTAGACTGAAGGAGGTTTAAGTACTTTTTTAAACAACGACATTCACATTGTTTTTAATTCCGTTCTCCGAGAAAAAAAAAGAGCGTTTTTATGAAAAAGCCGGCCTTTAAAATATAATAATTATGAGTATTATTAAACTCGTTTTATTTGTCTATAAAGATTTCAAGTTGATATTAATGGATAACAAAAGATTTTAGTGCGACCTCGTCTATACACGACTCTTTAACAACGATCGAAAAAATATGATTCTACCAAGATCTTTTTTTAAAAAAAAAAAATAAATAAAAATAACCGAAATAATGGTACCGTTCTGTGTTTGGAGAATCACTCTACACGTAGATGTCTATCGAAAAAAATTTCACGTAGTTTTTTGCCAACGCTGAGTAATCTCGTACATAAAAGCTGCCGTTGAGGGTCGCTGTCACCGTTTAAAGGTACATTAACAGTTTTTTTTTTCAATAATATAATAACAATAACAACAAATAAAAACATTATTACAGCTAGTATCAAACTATGGCAACTTTTGATAATCGGTATTCGTCTGGCGTATCGCGCGTTCGAAAATATTATTATACTCGCGCTAATACACGCGCGTCGCGTGCATATAGCCAGCCGCCGTCGTCCATTGAATAACAATCGAGTTCGTTGAAACTTTGCAGCGCCGGATTTTTGTGATATATATTACCTATTATTATTATTATTATTATTATTACTATATTATTATGCGACGTGTAAACAGTCGTCGATCCGATTGATTGCCTACAAAGATGTCGAGGCCTAACCGTATATATAAATATAATCGAGGATCGTGCGACATTAATGCGGATCAGAACATCGGATTCGAAGAAAGGAGTAAAGGTAATCTCTTTTACCCCGTAACAACTGTGTGCATCGTGAATAAATTTAGATTTAAGTTGTATTATTTTAATTTATGATAGTCGATATCTACGTATCGCTGTTACACCACAGTGTTATTTTATCTCGACAAAATCGCCGCGTACAGGTCCATTTGCCACGAGTTCGTGTTGAATTTTGAATGTACACCTCCGAATAATAATTAGTTTTGTCATTTATATTAAGTGCAAACATCGATATAAACTAATGACTAATGAGTATTGCAGTCGTTTTACTGCGGGTAGTCTTTTGCGACGAATAAAACACATAAAGAATAATAATAATAATAGCGAAAAATGAGTTAGTGAGTATAGTATTTCATTATTAAGCGATTTCCGTTTTAATTTACAAATGAAATGTAACTCAACTGTAGAAATTGGTCCCCCGCGATTCATTTTCCAATTATCAACACTTTGGTTTTTAATTAACTTTTTTTGAAAAGAAAATATATATACCCTTTATTATGAACAATGACAAAAGCTATATTATTTTTATGATCGCATTTTTTTAAACTGTCAATTATATTTTGAATTAGAAAAAAAAACTTGGATATGAAATATAATTAAATATTAATATATTTTTAGCGTGTGACAGAAAATTGATAGATTTATTAACTTTATGGGTCAATATAATATAATTATAAGGGCGTATTTACTTTAAAAATGTCCAAGCAATATTTAATTTAGACTATTTTGAGAAAAATAAAAATCACATAACTTACATAACAATTATAAGATTATTTTTTTTTGTTTTAACATTAGATAATGTATAAATAAAATGTATAGTTATTATATTATGCATAATAATATTATATAAGAAGTATATTATTATACAGTTATTCAATCAGACAAATATTATTTTTAATTGAAATAATATTAATATGATTTTAGAGTGAACGTTTTTTATAAATTTTAATTAAAACTGGAAGATATGAAATTAATGAATCACGAGAAGATGTAATGTATTCATTTTATTGTACATTATTATTACATTATTATATTTTATTATAAATTATTGTAATAATTATAAGTTATAATACATTTAGTAACACGGCGATATGTATAGGCAATTTAGGTACACTTACAACCGTCTAAATTATAAATACAAATAAAAATATACATCATGTGATATTAAATTATGTTTAAATTTGTACTTATTTATATTTCACACTTATATCTATTTTCAGATTTATTTTTTAATACCGAGAGTCCTATAACATGATAGATGGTTTAAAAATATTATCAATATAATATATTTATATATATAATTGGTTGAAGTATTTCTTTTAGTAATATAGGTAAGTAAATAATAATAAATGAAATGATCAATAAAAACCGTGTTATATCAAATAATCTAAGTCTGACATTAAATGTCTGTGTGATACTAGCTTTGAATAATAAATAACAAAATTATTTTTTTTTTTTTTTTAGAACGTAGTTATTTGTAGAGTTGAAAAAAATACAAATATAAAAGAAACCTAATATTCAATTCACTCAAATATTATGCTTGAACTGTTTATAATTTGATCAAAGCTTATATAAATAATATCTATAAATATATTCTTTCATACATATTTATATACCTAAACAGTTTATATATATATATATACATATATACATGACAGAATAAATTGAGTGTACTCTATGGTATATTTTATTTTATTTTGTGTACATTTTTTTTTTATAAATATATGAATGTATGTGCGTATGTACATTTTTTATAGAAACATTGGTATTATATGGTACATTACATTTCACAAAAGTTATACTAAGATAAATTTGATTACTTCTATTTTACTATCGTGTTATGTGCTTGCAACTAATCAAACGTCATTATTAAAAATAAATAAATAAAATACAAAACAATTAAAGCACATATTTTAATATATTATCCACAGCTCTTTTTTTTTTTTTTTTAATAGAACTATTTGCATGAAAAGCAAACCATTAATCTTTCCCCAAACAACACATCAATATTTAATTTAATAAAGTAGAATGATGGTGGTATTTAATAGCGAGAAATTACTTTCCTCGTTGAGTAAATGTAATTTAGTAAATCCGTTGTCGTTATGCATACTATTAATAATACATAAAGCAGTATTATAATTATCACTCGTATTCTTTTCTGTATATTGTCTCATTATCATTTTTAATCAAAATAAAAGTAAAAAAAAAATACTTCTCTACAAATTTTAAATCAAATTATTAACTCTTTTATTATCCGATTAATTATATTTTTCAATGTACATATATTATTTATTTGCCTCAAAACGAAATCAGTGTAAAAGTTATTATTCATCGATTTATTATTATCTCAACGGTAGCTTAATGATTGTAAGAAGACATCGAATGTTTATTCAGTATCTTAGGTTTTAGTTAATAATAACATCAGATAAAAACTTTGTGTCAATTATTTAATTTACAGTTTAAAATATAATTGTTTTTTCATTCTCCTGAAACCGTGATATTTTCTGAAATTAAGTAGCATTGTTTAAGATCTACATATTATTATGTTGAACGCATAATTTTTGCGCTATTTTGAAGCCGTCATCATCGTCATCGTTTTCGTTGTTGTCGTTGTTGCAATTTATTCGTTGTGCAGATAACAGATGTTGAGCAATATACGCAAATTTAATACTTGTGTTAAGTTTGTTGTGATGTTTGTTTTAGTTTGGGTACGAATTTCATTATATATAATGTTTTCATTCGAGGTCGATAGATACGATACAGTCAATTCATTTTCATAACTATATAGATATATTTATTCTATTTTGAAAAGATAAATTTTATAGTTATTGTCATTTCTTGTGTAATTTCGTAAACAAATAAATTAATGTTCTGTCTTATTCTTTTTCCGGTTTTAGAATCAATATAGTAAAAGTAAGTAATTTAAGAGTAACAAACTTTTTATTTTTATATGCTTGATATTACTTGTGTTTTATTCACTTAAAATAACTGTATTTTATAAATTATATTATTTTTTCATTCCGATTTAAAAATACTGAGATAGAATTTTTAAGTTTATTTTATAATTTACTTTATTTTTAAATTCCTTGATTTTATAAGAATTTATTTAAAAGATTATTTTAAGAATAACAATAATTCTTAGTTATTATTACATAAATTTAATCTGTGTCCTAAAATATTTTGTTAACGTGTTATTTTTTGTTCCAACTGTGTCTTATTGTTATATAGTTCTTCTTGTTGCATTTATAATATTTATTCAAATAAAATACATTATAGTTCAGTGATAAAATCTGGTCTAATTATTGTATTTTTTTTTTTTAATAGCAGTAAAATTAATTGTAACAATAAACAAAAAACCTAACCTATGAATCACTTTTAATATATTTAATTTATAACTATCGTTATAATTGTCATCAGTAATAATATAAATATTAACTAATGAATACTGCAGTCTTATTCGTTTTAAATGAGCATCTGTATTTTAATTTTATAAAAACCAACAAAATTAACTAACGCACTATTTATTTTTGATACTGAAATCGACCATATTTTAAATTACATGTTTTATTTTTAAATTTATTAATCTACCATTATATTGTATTCTAAATTCGTATTTTTATTTAATTTACCCATAATAATATATCGAAATTGTATTAGTAAATGGTTTTGGTATAATTCTTTTTAAAATGCTTAAAATAATAATATCCGAATACTATGTAAATAATAATAATAGTGTCTCAAGGGATTGTAGATTGTATTTTTTTCTTTTGATTCAATTATTATTGTTATTATAGGAAGAGAAGATATTAGTGGTATTTCTTGTCACTAGTAAGAAGGGTTGACATATTTCGAAGGAGTACTTCCATTTGTGTAGATTGCAGCTTGTGTACAAGTTTTCATTTGGAAAATGAAAATTACGTCTTGTTAGAAAATAAGGAGTTTCAGTATATTATACAGTGTTTTACCTAGCACACTCACCCACTTCTTTTCTCTCTAATAATTAAGTTATTCAAAATCTGATTATTGGAATTTTTAAATATACTTAAAGACCATGTTTCTAAATATTAAATAAAGTTTACTTAGGTATTTCAAAATATTAAATATTTTTGTGCTATTAAAAGAATGTTTTATAGAGTTATGAAACGTTTTTCAAATAAGAACCACCATTTTAAATTTTGATAAATTTAAATCAGCCTTTGAATTATAAATAGCTTTGAATTATTAAATATTATGTAAAAAATATATTACCTATCAGATATTTTTACCAGTAGGTATGTTATTTTATTTTGTTAATTTTATATTTTATATTTATTAAAAAAATTAAAAAAGATACTTGATACAGGAAGGATAGATATTGTTTGATTTTGTATTATATACTCTTTTTTATTAATATAGTCTAAACAATTATTAATAATAATAGGTTCAACGTAACAAATTATTATTGTAAATACATTTAAACCATTTTAAATTATTTAAGTTACAATAGTGGAACTATTATCGTGGACTAAAATTTTGAAAATTTAAAAAACTGTGTTATTAAAGAAAAACGGTTTAAATGTGTGTGTGTGCAGTTTAATCACTTTATAATATATGGTTATCAATTTTTTTTTGTCTATGTATAGTGCAAATATTTATAGGTCACTTGTATTTAACTAATTACCAAGGGGAGCTGTTAACTTCACATTAAGTATTTAAAACATAAATACTAAATAATACACAATCTATAATAATAAGTTTTTAAGTAGTTTATATGTTTATACTCTTTATCAGGTATCTAAAATTCTATAGTCTATCTAATGAAAGAAAAAAATATCATTTTCTGTATGTACAGTGTTCACTGATTTATGAATCGATGGCGGACCGAATTTAATGTGGGATTAGTAGTGAAGAGGTATGGGGATATACTACAATATACGGTCTTCGTTGATACGTGGTGCCTTTCTTTCGTAAAACATAAATGGCCTATAACAATAGCCTAAAAAAAAAATTGTCTAAAAATATATATATAAAAAAAATGTCCCAATAAATTGTATGATCTAAATTCTTTAAAACGCCCATAAAGCCGTTAAATTTAAAAAAAAAATAATGATTTTCAAATTATAATCATAATGTATATTGATACATACGTATTTTGAATAAAATGAAACTAGTTTTAATTTAAATAACAATTTAAAATGCTTTTAAAATAAGGAAAATTTAATTTAATTTAATGCTTTTCAGCTAATTTCCATTCATAAAAATTTTGATGAGTTAATTTTTTTCATTTTGATTTAACTCAATTAGTAAAAAATAAAAATAAAAGCCTAGGCTATTATAAATAATCAACACGAGATTTGTCAAACTTTGAACAAACATACTTAATTATAATTTTTTTATAAATACGACGATGATTATCGCAGTTTATAGTTATCATTCAAGTATTCAACACTAATTAACCTTCTTCGATGTTAGCAATATGTGAGATGAATTTCCAGTATCTATATTATCTGCAATCCACTTGTATATTATACTATCTTTATATTTACATTTACACTTTTCAATTTTGCCGTTGAGATTTACTATGAGTTAGAGTACTTTTATGTAGTTTATCATGTGTAATGTGTACGTTAAATTATCTGAAGATATTAAAATAAGGTACTCATGATAAGTACGTGATTTGTTTTATGGTATATAATCGCAAAATTAAATTGGTATGTTAATAATACGTCAAAAATATGATATATCTAATACCTATACAGCTAGTATACATGTGTATATTATAATAGTAAACAGGCGGAAACCCCCCATTTATAATTTAGTAGAATAACCACTGAAACACACTTTCAGATAGTTTAACACTCAAGAATATGTGAAAATGTTTACTTATATTTTAATAAAAAAAAAAAAAATTATAAATAATAAAAACCATCATACTTGGTTTTAGTTTTAAAAGTTCTTTATAGTTACCTAAGTAATTGCTAGTTCATAAACATTTATTTTAAATCTCAATGGTTGTATTTTAATACAATTATTTTATTCTAAGTGTTCTCATTCCGAAGAATATATTTTATTCAAACTTAATTTTATGTTACTTTTTCAGCATTACATTATACTAAAATGTGCAAAGTTTTTTTAGTAGGTATCTTTTTATGTTTCTTATTTCCGCGTTAAATTTTTAGCTGATGTATATAAGTACAGGTGTCAACACTAATTTTAAGTCGCTAATTTATTCTTCTCGTTTATTTTATTTTTTAACTAATGTGACAAATTGTTATAAAGTATAATTTTTTAAATTAAATTCAATCAAATTGAATATAGTTGGCCATTTATCTTTAATTATTTTTAGTAAAAATTATATTAAATTAATCTTTATAATCTTAAAACGTTATAATTTTATATCGCACACTGTAACTAAGTTAACTACTAATTACATTTTTATGTAGTTAATTCATTAGTCGGTAGGTATTTATAATTAATATAATAAATTGAAATAATTCATTTAGTTTAATTTTTTTACTTTTTGCTCACTTTTTATATTTGAAACACAATAATAGCCAATAATTATAATAATATTAATAATGAGTAATACAATTAGCTATTGATAGAACCTATAGAATTTAAAAAATGCATTAAAATTGGCTTAATTACCTGAATAAAAAATGATATTTCAATTAATAAATTTAACCTGAAGTAGGGTATTATTATTGATATTTGTATAGTACTGTAGTTCATAATAATTATTCGTTTAAATTATTTAATTATTAATTAAATTTTTTTTTTTCAATATAATTATTATAATAACTAAATGATTTACTCTCTGAAATAGTTATGCTTTAATAGAGATGATTTTAAAATATAAGTGTACCAAATTTAAACTGTTTATTTTGTTACGCTTAATGTTAATGTTGCCTTAAATAATTTATATTGATATTATAATTAATAATAAATTGCTTGAAAATAGTGAATTTTCGAGAAAAAAATTGTATAGAAAAAAATAAGAAGTGAGAAATAGTGAGAGATATTTTAGAGAAATATTCTATACTATATAGCACTCAAACACACAATATTAATATAAATTTTCTTGTAATTTGTTTTGCAGTGTTCTTGAATATTTTCACAAATTGGTTTGAGAAATTTTTCTTATGCTCTTGTATTGATATACATTATTAATATACATAATATATTATACGTTTTTTCTTTAGAACAATAATTTATGATAATATTATTGAGTTATAACATTTCAAAGATTTTAAACGGTCGATATCACGCTATTTTGAAATTCTATCGGTATAACGAGTGTGGACTCTTTGTTGAGTTTTTCTAAATAAACACGGGTTCCACGACGGCATATTATTGATATCCATACATGAATATTATTATATAAACTTTATTCGTATAATGTCCGTTGCGTTCGTCAAAACACGAATAGTAGCACAATATAATATATATTTGTGTGTGTGTAGGATTTCCGTCCGAAATATGTTAGCACAAAAGCTCGAGAATAGTGAACATGCGGATGGTGCATAAATCCTGTAGCCCATTATTATGACATGGTCGTGCGATAAAAAGGTTTGGAGATATTATTTATTCAGAAAATAATTGGTTATATTATAATATAACATGTGTGGTATTCTGCGGACAATAAGCATTGTTGGCAAAATCGTTGACTCAGGGTCATAGAACCGTTTTAACGCAATAGGCACTGGGTATACAATGCATCCCTTATTCTCTGGGTCCAAATAATTTTCGTTTCCCTCTCGTTCTTCACATCCGATCTCACGTTCATTTATCACCACGGAGGTAGATAAGCTTCTCTTCTCTTCTCTCTCTTTCACTCTCTCTTTTTTTTTATGCGAATCTATGTATCTGTGTCACGTGTCACGTGTTAACGTTTCACATATTATTTTGTTTATCGTCGCTTTCATCTTTCCTATAAAACGATTTGTTATTTGACTACATAATAGTTACTATTGTTAGAAGGCAACAACGCGAATTCGTTTTTTTTTTTTTTTTTTAATAACTTGTGGCAGGTAAACACACTGACGCTCGTGTCTTATTTCTATTTTGCAATCGCCATTAATTGTTTTTTTTTCTAATGCAGTGTATCTATTAATATCGTCCCGATAACATGTATAAGTATTTCAATCAATAGCATATTATGATAAATGAATTACAACTAATAATAATAATAATAATAATAAGGCATATTTTTATAATAGTTTAAATGTTTTGATATGTCTACATAACCGAACAATCAATTATATTATATTATACGCCGTGTATGCAATCAAATATTTACGTACAATTTTGAAATATTAGCTTCGTTTTTGTGATTAACAATGTACATCTACGTCATATAATAACATGTTTTATCAATATAAATTTAATATCACGTGTGAGTTTAAGACTTACCAGTATATAGGTACATCCTAACACGTGGGTTCATTATGATCATTTTTTTTTATATATATATATTATGACCACCAATTATACGCTATGACCGATAACTTGATATATTGTTATTATTTGAATATAATTCAAATTAGCCATGCTCAAACACGATGTATAGTTGTACATGATTACCGTATACCCTAGATTAAAAATAAATAATATTGCATCCTTGTCTCGATATTTAATAAATAAAGGTAATAATAATTTTTTTATGGAAAAGGCTTAATAACGTACTTATATAGTTCAGGGACGGTAACGTTAAGTCACTTTAGAGCTATTTCAGAACGCTTTATTACATTATATCCTAATATCCGTTTTATGAAAGTTATAACATAGGTAAGTCACTATGAGCTTTTGGTAATATGTGGCATCGGGGGATTTACTTTACCCTTCCTTTACAAGCACTGAGCTTAGTGAAGGGATAAAAGAAAATATTACTGTACTCGCGTGGTTGCGTATTCACAGAAAAATACGAATCCGCTTTAATTATTATTTACAGTTAAATTGTTTCGTAATTTGTTAATATTTATAAGACAAATATTATATATGTCAAACTTAAAACTTGTTAAATGAATTTATTTATAATTAATTGCAAAATTTAGGTTTACGTAGATTTCATACAAACTCGACGAATCGAATGCAAGTAGTAATATACATATCTATCAACTTGATAATATATTATATAGATATGGAATATTCTTACGAGTTGTATTTATCTTTCAGTTTCAATTGTATATTTTCCACTTAATCGAGTCCATTTAACACGATTCCACATTGTAGTAATTTAATATTTCTGTATACTTTCCCACGATATCAATATTAATTTTGGTTATTTCGCTATACATAATATCGACTATTTACTTTATATTATGGTAAATAACATCATTTTGTATACTTTAGTAGGTCGTTATCGTGCTTGCAATATTGGAACAGAGCCAAATACATATTATAAACCAAGTTGCAGAATGTTGTACTCGTGACAGGTCTGTATTAGTTTTTATGGTCCCGTTAAAAAAATTAGTTGCGATGTCGTTGACATGCAACTGGATGTTGCTTCATAAATTTAAAAATTGTACTGCCTGAAAATCACCTCAGGACTGTTATTTATCGTTATACTATCCCCGGAGAATTTTCCCGCGTTAGAATAATTTATGCGGTTCCGTGTAATTTTTCTCCCTCCATTTTAGGAAATGTTACATATTTCACTGAACAGCAGCCGATTCGAAAAAAAGGTCAGGAAAACTGAACACTTTGAACTCTAACCCTAGTGAAAAATGAGATCCGGTCAAACGGATTTAGTACATATTTGTACAAATATTGTGCATATATTTTTTTTAATTTAAATTTTGTGTACAACGTCAAATAATATTAATAAATAATGGTTCACATGGAAAAGAATAATATATATACATATTGTAAAATCATTTTGAAATGATTATTTTTATAAAAAAATATGTTGTTTGTCGAAAAGAAATATTAACAAAATTTAAAACTTTTCCATTATAATTTACTTTAATCATTCATCGTTTGTGCGTAATCAATTAACATTTTATAAACTTTGTTATGGAACATAATTATTAAAAACTTTTTTGACATATAAACAAAAGTTAAATATAAAAATAAATGGAACAATGAAATTTAGTCAAGATGTTGTTTAAATCAATAAACATATTATTTTCTACATTTCTTGAAATACGATAAAATTATATTTTGTGTTCCATATACTCGTAGTATTGTGTATACTCTGATAAAACAAAAAAAAGTAAATGTAAATAATTTCAATTTATCATATTTATAATTTAGACTTGTATTACAATACCGCTTCATTATTCAAATTTATGTACTTTTATTTTTTTACCATTAAAATAAAAAAAAATAATAAAAGACTAATACATTAGAATATCAAAGTGTCAAAATATGATGATGTCGCGCGTTTACTATATGATTTCTGATTATCATTTTGAAGGCATCATATAATATTGACTGCATAAAAATAACGAAAATGTGATATGTCTGCCTATAAATTATGATCTGTTTAGTAAATATAAGGCCCATTTAAATTTTATCATGAATTATGGAGCAGTATTTTGGTGAGGTCGTTATAGACGAGACTTGGTTTTGTAATTTCGATTTGAGTTTTGTATTTGTGAGTCAAAATTTATTCAATTTATATAAAACTTAAAAAATACTCATAAACCATTATTTAATACACAAACGTAGGAAATAAAAAAGTTAAAATTTAAAATTATTCTGCAAATTTCAAATACCTAGTTTATTATCTATATAATACATAACAGATTTACCATTGTATTTTTTTCATAATTTCTTTTTAAGTTTTAATAAATAATATTTGACATTCTATCAATATTTTAATGATAAATACAAATATATTATGTATTATTATTCAAAAAACATATGTGAAACTGAAGAAAGAATAATTCACTTTTTGTTAATTAAAGTATATAAATATTAATATTATTAATTATCTATGTCGATTTATTTGTATTTCTTAATTATTTTATTTGGATTGGTGATCGATTATTGAAGCAGTTGTATTAGTCTCTGTGTAAAATAAATAAAAAATATGATGAATTTTCTGAGGTAATAGATAATGGTCGAACATTTAAAATTAAAGAGAAAAGGTAAGAAAAAATATAAGAAGCATTAACAAGATTTATGGTTTAGTAAGAAAAACATAGAAAAACGATAAGTAACAAGGAGTTAAATACCTTTTCTGATGAATGGTCAGAAATGAGAAAAAAATAAAGGTTTCTTGTTTTATGTACTATACAGACAAATTTAGAATAGGTTATACAAATAATACCTACACTATTATTTTGTATATTTACTATGATTTGTTTATTTTTCATAGATAAATTATGTATTTTATACAATAATTCTTTTTTGATAGTCATAAGTTCAGATTAATATTAAACACAGATCTTTGCAAACAAGTATAATAAGCTATATATAGTTATAAATAGTTATAATAGTATAATATAGCTATAGTATAATAAAGTTACCATTAAAATGATAGCTGAAAAATAACGACATTTTCTACTTTTAGTCGCATTCACTCGAATTAAATATCTAAATGCTGAACAATGTGAACTTGGGATTTGATTATTAGTTGGGTATGATTCTTGTTTAAAAATGATCGTTATGAATGTTATGTATTTTATATGTTATTAAAATCTACAATCTACATGTATACTCGAATCGCCTTGGTTAGCCTTTTAACCGAAATTTTGGATATCATATTACATAAACGTTTAGGTTATATACGAGTATGCTCGTAAACCATAACGATGACATAATCGTAGCATAATGATTTATGAGTTATGACACTACGTTGTTAAATTATCAACTAAAAATTTCCTCGAAAAATTCCATCGGACGCGGACGTTACGAATGTTATCGGATCTATTTAATTATTATCATCACTAAATCGAGTCCATAGAACTATATACAATGGCTATAAAAATGATAATATATCATGAGCGTACGATATCGTATGTTGTGGTATAATAATGTAGCGGAGGCGAATCGGAATGCGATCGAACGAATAACGGACTGAAACCTTAAGGACAAAACGGAAAAATTTATAATTTTTACCCGCGGCCACAGACACCCGGTGAGCACGTTACACGGTCGCGTAGGACGTTATTCGATCGTTTTAATTTTTATTATTTTAATATCTATTGCAATAATATCATAATTAATATTACGGCGTAAGCGATTTATGAGCGAGTACACGATGACTCGTCCGATCTATGATCAGTGCGCTGCCCACTGTCAAGTCTTATGCTATATAATAATATATTATTGTTATGAAGTCAGTGCACATGGAGTTAGTTGTGCTCGACAACATTATGTTTGCTAAACATTTATTTAAATATCTCAGAATGGCTATCATTATATTAGGACGCATAATATGTTAATGATTAAAATATATACATAAATAAATCAGTAAATCACTTCAGTTCATTGAAATTAATGGTTATATGGTTTATGTGCATAATATGTGAGTTTTCCTCGACGTAACACCAGTATTTTACATCCACCCACGTCGAGAGCGCATGCAGTTACAGTACGCAGTAATCTACAGTTTGCAGGGCGCCACTGATAACTTATCACCATAGTCGAGACTTGACGCGGGTGCCTATATCAATATCCACGTGAATGCAGCTGCGATAACACCACAACGACCGCCGATAAAGACGACCGAGCGCGACGAATAAACGGCGTCGACCGGTTTAGTACAATATACCATCGTCGGCGTATACAAAATAACATATCATAATGGAAAAACGTAAATCGAATTCTGGCGAATCGGTTGGTGTAGAGGACATCGCGATTGACCTACCCTACCGACGACGTTCGATTACAATTAATGTATTACGTGAGCATGAAAATAAGCGAGTTTTCGCAAAGTCAGTGAGGAGGACAGACCACAATCACAACCTTGGTGATTATTAACGCAGTGACATATTATAGGAGGGTGATAACCTTTAAGGAAATCGGCGTGTTTGATAGCTGATTATTAATAAACCGTTGGGTTTGTGTACCTCCGGGAAAACTCGCTTACTAATGTGACGCGATAGGAAAATATTTCGAAATTATTTTTAAAAAACGAGAAACGATATCAAGTAGATCGCGGTCATCGCGATCATATTATATTATCGGGTCTTACCTTCCGCGGCTGCTGCCGACCCTGTCGATGACGACTGATGCTAGTGGAGAATATCTCGTGCTGGTGCTGGTGCTGCTAGTGCGGTACGTGTGTCGAGCGCGATCGCCGGGAACACTCTCCGGTCGGCCGTCCCGCGGGGTACGGAATATAATAATAATAATAATAATAGTACGCGGATCGGAGGCGCCAGCGACGGTGGCGACGGCGACGGCGACGACGACGACGACAACGACGGTGGCGGCAGTAGCGGCAGTGGCGGCAGTGGCGGCGGTGACGACGCCGGCTCGGTTCCTTCGGGCCCCGCCGAGAGAGAGTTCGATATTACCGGGTGCGGTTGTACCTGCGCAAACGGGCGGACCGGCGGCGGCGCGGGCCCTACGCCGCAACCACCGACGCCGCCGCCGGAGTCTCCCGCTCGACCCTCTTTCCGCCCCCGTCGCCGTCATACAGGACGGTCGGAAAATCGATCGTACAGCCGCCGCCGCCGCCGCCGCCGCCGCCACCACGTGCTAACTGCAGCGACCGTTTTCCGCAGATTGCAAAGAATTCGCCGCCGGACAACAATATACGAAACGGGCGAGCGATAACAATATCGGTGTTCTCGTTGCGCATAAAAATCGTAAATCTTGGTGGCGCTCGGTGCATCGTCCTCGTCTTCGGGGAGGGGATAAAAACGTAAACAAATCGCTGCTGCGTGCTCGCGACGCAGTTCACGTTGTTCGTACGGATCAAAGTCCGGACGGACGCAGATCTAGAAATATCTTATAAAATGGGAGCAGGGTGGATGTTGGGGGGAGGAGACGGCGAGGAAAATTTCAATACACGACTAAAGTTATTTTTTTTATATCTTAATTGATGGATTTTAAGTCGTTTATAAAATATAAATACGCCATGATAATATACAACATTTCCAAAGTGAAGGATGAGGCTGAAGCTCTTTAGCCGCCTTGCGCTTATGCATTTGCGCGCGATTGCAGCTCATTGCAGTAAATAATATACCGTATAGATTCGACGAGATTTTCATCCCTGAGCTCATGCCCGTTCCCCCGCCACCAAAATTATTATATAATTATTACACTTCAGACCAAACACGACGGCAACAAGTCGTATACCATAATTATTGATAGATTATGTAGGTACTTGAAGCTTAATATAATTTTACTATATCAACACCAGAAATTGGATTTGGATCACTTTTATGTGTACATACCGCGAGTGTATAACAACAATAACGTCGATATTATTATGTATAGGTATGCGATCGTGTATACCGTAGCATCAGCCCCAACGTGACCATCCTGCAATGCGTGACGGAATGTTTTCGTCCTCCGCCTCACTCCCGTGTACCACTCGATCTTAAGATATAATATATATCCGAACGTGTGTACGTACCGGGCGACCCGTGACGCGACTATGATCATATTTCAACTGCGTATAGTGCGGCGGCAGAAGACGAGAAACCAAATACACCGAACGTAGAGAGGAAATAAAAACTATTTCTCTTCGCTATTCTTGCCGGTAAATTGCTTTTCCGGACAGGATCGCTGACGCCGCACCGTTTACGTGTTACGTCGCAGATTTTAAATAAAACGAGATGGGAAAATCCTCGTTGACAACGACGGGAAACGAGATAAGATTCGGACGAGAGAATAATATATGTTATTATGTATTATTTGTCTGTCTACGTACGATTTATTGACAGTCTCTCGAACGCGTTTCGATGTACCTATTATAAGTGTGTAATTTAATTGAAACGATTTGACAACAATACGTAATAAACACATATCATACGTATTTATCAAACGGTCGTAATAAAAATAAATGTATCACCTGCAGTGAATGTGTACAATACATAATATTAGATTCGTGTCGCACGATTAAATTAATTTGTGTTTATACGCGTCCCGCGACGGAAATCACGTACAGTAGTTGTAAATTATAAATTATAATAATTACTATACACGTAATATTATAATATTGTGATAATGCCTAAACTTTCGAAGTAAACATCGGTTTGTTGACGTTTATGATAAGTTGTACATATATACATTATACAGATGACGTCTTACAACTAGAATTATAAATAACATATTTGCAATTGTATTAGTTGCTTTTAATATAAGTCTTAGCAAAAAACTTTGTCGGTTTTAGATTATATTTCGTCCGTGTTGCAATGAAATATATTATATTAACTCGTAAGTCGTATTGGAGTATAAATGTGAATAACGTTTGGTCGTAACTACTTATTTGCTTTCGATAGCTTGTTGACAGCCAAAGTTTTATGGACATCGAATATCATTTCAAAGTTATAGCCAGTGGCCAGTGATTCCAATAATAAAATATTCAAATCGAACACTTCTATACTACAACGTAGCATATAAATGTAAAAGGAATTATTCATCAGTTTAATCTACGTCCGTATTCACTCGTTTCTGGATATAATTTACCAGGAAGTTCACATTAAATACCTACTGAAATGGAATAAATGATAAACCAACATAATCCTTATTACGTCACACATATTATTAAAAATTAAAAATATAATAAAAAAGAAGTTGTTTTTAGTAACATTTTTTGTGGTACATCACTAAAAAATAAAAATAGTAATGCGCCTTTAGAAATTCAAAATTGAACATAAATAGATACGTTTAAGTTTAAATTAGTATTCTCAGATTTCCCGGGAGTTTTCGAGAAATTTTGAAAAAACGATGAAGGTCAACATTTGTTTTAGTATTGAATTTTTTACTCAAAAACCAAGGTACGTGAAACAATAGTTGTACATAAACTACATGTATCTTTATTCTTTATAACCTTCACTTCAAATTTAGTTTGATTAGTTTACAAATCGATTAATTTATTTACATATTTTTTATTATTATTAAACTTTGAAGTTTGAACATTCATTATAAGTCTCAATAGTTACTATACATTTACATGTTATAAATTGTTGTGTATACATAGTTATATACTTATATACATTGTAAATTATAATACAGCGTTCTGGATAATTATTCATATTATATATTACAATAATTAAATAATTAGGAAACTATTCGTTCGAATTTTTATGAATTTACTATTTTTTGAAGAAAAAAATAACCAAGTATGAAATAGTTGTCTACTTAATAAATCATAATAAAAATAATAATTCTAATAATAATAAAAAAATTATCACTACAGCACACTCCTTAAATTGTATAAAATATCTATTTATGTATTTGAAAAAATAGGCTTTAAGTAAACTTAAAAACTCCAAAGTCGAAATTTGACTAAAAATTATTATTAAAAAATAAAAAGAGATTTAATTGTTAAATGCTTGTTGAATCATACAGTATAAAAAAAACTTATTTAATTCAAACCTAACCTAATTCTATTACATTTTTAAGTTCTTTACTTTCAGTTAAAGAATTTACCGTTGTTTATAATTGAATATAAAATTAAAAAGTTAAAAGTAATTTTATCTATAGTTTCTTCAGAACTTTTTATCGTGTTACTTTGAACATTTACTTTGCATTATTTGTTTATTTGGTTCAATTTTTTATGCTGATAAGAAATTCCCAGTTCTACCTTCTAAAAGTTCTCTATAGGGATTCGTGACCTATAAAAGATTAAAAACAATAATATAAGAACCATTGTTTATGATGTATTAAATTTTTTCATCACATTTATTATAGTATAAAAGTTTAAAAACGTAAATTTGATAATAGTTTTTATGCTTTTTATTATAGCTAGGTAATAATTTATTTTTTATTTTTTTAGAATGTAATATATTTTTCAATTACTAAATTATTTTATTACCATATTGTTAATATAATTTCATATTTTAAGAATCATTCTATAATAGTTTAACATATTTAAATATTGTCTAAAATGATGATTGAATTATTGACATAAAGGTGATTGTTTTTAACTTTTTCAAGTTGATTCAACTGATTCAAAGGAAATCGAAATGTGACTAGTCTTTTATATAACTAATATATTTGTGATAGTTTTAAAGGTAAAATTAATAAAATATATTTTTATTGAGGTCCTATATTTTATAGTTTAATATGGAAAAAGAGTATACTTTAAATATTTTTATATAAGTTCGTAATTTTAAACTTGCATGGAAAAAAATTAAAGAAAACTTTTAAATAAACGAAGAAAATAAACAGTATAATTGAAATAATTGTGCACTAGGTATAAAAACAGACATTAAAAACACAGGCTGTAAATTCAATGTTTAGTTTTATTTAGTCATTCGACGAAAAAAGTATAAGTGTTTATTTTATTTTATATTATTTGTTAGTTGTTTTTTTTTTAAATTTTAACTATTTATTGTTACCTTGGAATTGATGGCATTTCACATATTTTTCTTATGAGACATTTTTTTTTTTGTTCTTTATACCTAATTTAATAATACATAAAGATATGAATTCAGAAATTGAAGATAAGTTGGTTAAAAACAATAAATATTAAAAAAAAAACATTTTTCTATTTTTTATTTTCTTGAAATTTAACTGTTAATCGAAGTCATAATAATTCAATAATTCTGAATCCACGAAATTAGATATTATGAGTTTAGTGACTAATAATTCTAAATATAATAATATACGATATACGTATACTGTATACATTAAATCAACATTCTACATATTGACATAATATTATTATGTACATTTTACGTATTATCTAAACAATGCATACTTTATATCGTTCCATTAATAATAAATAATAAATTAATAACCTTGTGTATCATTAAAAGACGTTAAAATTAATGATTAAAGTTCTATAACACTAGCTGATATTTCATTCATATAATATATTGTATACAAACAATATGGCGTTTAAAATAAAATAATTACAATTTTAACATTTCCCTACGTAAAATAGGTATAATATAGTATAAGTTGTATTAATACAAACATTTATTATTATCAATCATCAACACTATTTGTTGTTTAAATGCAATGTTAAACGTCATAGATATACGTAATAACATTATCAAACATCATGATGAAAAAATATATGACGAAATAGGAATGCATACAACATGTAACGAAAAGTATAATGATATTATAATATTTTGTCAAAATGCACGCGACTGTAAACAGTTAATTCGGGTATTACGCATCACGCATCACCTCGCGGGTTAGGTATGTTATGTGGGTTTTTGAATTTATGATTTTTAAGGGGTTTATGCGGTGTTGAGGGTTAATTTGGGTGCAAAGCTCTGAATGAAACAAAATAAATTAATTAAAAACAGGCATGTGCCACGCTGTTGATATTAATCATAAATTTAAAGTGGGCATTAACTATTAGATATTACGATAAGCCACAGCAAATTACATAGATTATGTTAAAGTATATTTCATAAATTAATAATTTTTATGGTTTCAAATGTCATTAATGTTACGTTTAACAACAAATAAAATCTTAATTCGAGAATCGTGAACTTTGTTTTTAGTTCCAACTGAATTTTTATATTGCAAGTTTGTAACAAGGGATACTCTGATATTGCATAAAATTAAACCAATGATGAATTTCTTATTGTTCTATAAAAAACTATAATCTATTTTATTTTTTTAACATAAAAATATAATAATAATAATTCCTTTATTTTATATCAAAATATAAACACAAATATACAACATAATTAATTGTAAAACCCAACTAAAAAACAAAGCTTGTATGTAGCTAGGTTGAATTCTAGTATTTATTCATAAATCATGATTATATTAATAACAATCTTATATATAAAAATGAATCGCAAAATTTGGTAAGCGCATAACTCAACAACGCCTGGACCGATTTCGCTCATTCTTTTTTTGTTTGGGTCGTAATTGTCAGGAGAAGGTTCTTACGGACGAAAAATTTGAGAAAGTTATCGGGTTAGAGAAATATGACGAGGTGGTGATGAAATTACAGAGGCGCCATCTATCCAGCAAATAGTCAACTAAATTATTTTTGGTAGTCAATGGCAACCATTTAAATAAAATAAATCATTTATTTAAAATGTTTTTAAAAATGCATGCAAATAGACATACAAACAAATGTTCGCAAATGTTCGTTGAAGTCCAAGGATGGTTTTTACGGCTAGAAAAATTAGAATTATTGCTGGAAAAACCCTAAAAATAGCCCTTTTCTTTTTAAAATAGCCCTTCCTATAATATTTATAATATAATACTGATCGTATCCATGGCAACCAACAATCGTGTTTTGTGCAGAGTGTTTAGTTAGTTAGTGTTTGTTTAGTTCGTGATTAGTGAAAAAATAATTTATATTTGATATGCCTCCTATAAGACGAAGCAATTTAGGTAGAAGAACCAGAAATGCTACAAACCAAGCTAATTACCGATCTAATTCACAAACGCGTGAAGCGCGAGCAAGTTTGAATCGAGCTGCTTTTAGTTACGATGTGTCAATTGACTACAGTAACTACCAATGTGTTGTTATTGGTTCTATGAACTCGGTTTGCTCACACTGTAAGGCATTAAAATACAAAAACGAAGCCAATGGATTGTGTTGCGCAAATGGTAAAGTGAAATTGATACCATTGGATCCACCACCAGAACCATTGTACTCATTGGTTTCAGGAATAGGAACAGATTCTATACACTTTTTGACAAATATCCAACAATATAACAATTGCTTTCAAATGACTTCATTTGGGGCAACAAATGTAGTTCGGGAAAATTTTATGCCAACTTTCAAGGTATGTATTATAGCAGTTACTCATAATTATTTTAGCGAACAAAATTTTCTGTCACCAAAGTTAAGATGTGTCACTAATCTTCAATTTCTTAATCATTAAGAAATATATCACTTAGTCATCATATTATATGGTGTTTCAGTTTCAGTGACACTTTTATTATATTTTATATTTGATAGATATTAGTTAAAACTAAATATATACTTTTTAAGATCAAATATTATTTAAGTTTGATCACCGACAATCCATTAATTTATACCACACCATAATATATTTTTTTTATTTACAGATACAAGGGCAAATATATCACAGAGCAGGTTCACTGTTACCAGTGTCAGATAGCGACAACAAATTCCTGCAAATTTATTTTATGGGCAATTCACCACAAGAAATTGATCTGCGTTGTGCACATAACAATTTAGTAAAGAGGTCTATTGTAGAACAATTACAAACTTTATTTCATCAGCACAATCAATTGATTATATTGTTTAAAACTGCCCTGGATCTGATGCCATCCGATAATCACAAAATTGTAATCAGAGCTGATAAAACACCTGCAGGTCAACATACAAGACGTTTTAATGCACCAACTATTGATGAAGTTGCTATCGTTGTAGTTGGAGAAAACTTGGAATCCCGTGATATTGTTTTACGTCGTCGGAATGATCAATTACAACGTATAAAGGAAACACACCGCTCATATGATGCACTGCAATATCCCATTATATTTTGGCAAGGTGAAGATGGCTACGATTTCTCAATAAAAATGATAAATCCCATTGCAGGTAACTAAAATATTAGTTTAGCTATGGCGATAATATCTCAGTCATTATATTATGTATTTTAATTTTATATTTGAATGTTATTAAAACAAAATCTATTTACAGGTTCTGAAACCAACAAAAAAGTCAGTTCAATGAACTATTATTCATACCGCCTAATGATTCGGAAAATGAAGATAATCACATATTGAAATGTCGGCGATTATATCACAAATATGTTGTTGACATGTATGTTAAAATTGAAACGGAAAGATTAACATTCATCAGGTTGAATCAAACCAAACTCCGATCTGAAGAGTATATTCACCTTCGAGATGCGATTAATACTGATGGAAATGCACAGAATGTCGGTCGGATGACTATTCTTCCAGCAACATACATCGGAAGCCCTCGGCATATGCACGAATATGCTCAAGATGCCATGTCGTATGTTCGTCATTATGGTACAGCAGATTTGTTCATCACATTTACATGCAATCCGCAATGGATAGAAATCAATCAGGAGTTATTCTCTGGGCAATCACCCATTGATCGTCATGATATTACAGCCAGAGTCTTTAGACAAAAGTTGAAATCTTTAATGGATTTCATCGTAAAACATAATGTGTTTGGTGAGACACGCTGCTGGATGTATTCTGTGGAGTGGCAGAAACGAGGATTGCCACATGCACACATTTTGATTTGGTTGGTTGAAAATATAAGGCCAAATGAAGTTGATGCAGTGATATCAGCTGAAATCCCTAATGTACAAGTAGATCCTGGATTGCATGAGGTAGTTATCAAAAACATGATACATGGTCCCTGTGGAACTCTTAATCAAAATTCACCGTGTATGATGGATGGTAAATGTTCAAAACGATATCCACGGACATTAATATCGGAAACAATTACTGGTAATGACGGTTATCCATTGTATCGTCGCAGATCGACAGCAGACAATGGAAAATCAACAATTGTCAAATTAAATCAACAAGATATTGAAATAGATAATCGTTGGATTGTTCCATATTCACCCATTTTATCAAAGACATTCAAAGCACACATCAACGTTGAATCTTGCCATTCAGTGAAATCTATTAAATACATTTGCAAATATGTAGCCAAAGGAGTGATATGGCTGTGATTGGAATTGGTGCAGAGAATTCCAATGATGAAGTTACCCAATACCAAATGGGCCGCTATGTCAGTAGTAATGAAGCAGTTTGGCGAATATTTTCTTTTCCTATTCATGAGAGACACCCTTCTGTTGTTCACTTAGCTGTGCATTTAGAAAATGGACAAAGAGTGTATTTTACAGCACAGAACGCAGTACAAAGAGCTGCTCAGCCACCATCTACTACATTAACCAGTTTTTTTGAGACATGCCAAAACGATGATTTCGCACAAACATTGCTATATTCTGAAATGCCAAAATATTATACCTGGAATCAATCCTCAAGGAGATTTATACGACGGAAACAAGGAAAACCAGTTCCAGGATATACAGATGTATATTCCACCGATGCGATTGGCCGGATTTATTCAGTACATCCAAGCAATGATGAATGTTTTTACTTACGACTGCTATTAGTCAATGTACGTGGCCCAACATCATTCCAACAGTTACGAACTTTTGATGGTGAATTGTGTGTATCCTACAGAGAAGCCTGTCAACGTTTGCAATTGCTTGAAAATGACGCTCATTGGGATCAAACTCTCAATGATGCTGTAATATCATCACACGCTCATCAAATACGAACATTGTTTTCTATAATCATATCTACATGCTTCCCATCAAACCCAATTGATTTGTGGATCAAGTACAAAGATTATATGTGTGATGATATTTTGTATCAAATACAGAATAGAATGGGAAATCCAAATATACAAATCAGTGAAGAAATTTACAATGAAGCATTGATTTCAATTGAGGACATGTGCTTGATAATGTCAAACAAACTATTAATTCAATTAGGCCTGACCGCGCCCAATCGTCCAATGCATGACGCTTTTAACCAAGAGTTGCATCGAGAAAGACTGTATGATCTCAACGATTTGAAAGAATTAATTCAAACAAATCTTCCACTGTTAAATGAACAACAGAAGTATGTATTTGAAACTCTTATGAAAGTAACAAATGATGAAACTGGAGGGATTTACTTCTTAGATGCACCTGGTGGTACAGGAAAAACTTTTTTGATTTCATTAATATTAGCAACAATTCGCTCACAAAATAAAATTGCACTTGCACTCGCTTCGTCGGGAATCGCAGCAACTTTGCTTGAAGGTGGTCGAACAGCCCATTCAGCACTAAAATTGCCATTAAATATGCATAGCAATGAAACTCCAACCTGCAACGTTTCGAAGAACTCTGCAATGGCAAAGGTTTTGCAGCAATGTAAATTGATTGTTTGGGATGAATGCACGATGGCACATAAAAAATCTTTGGAGGCTTTGGACAGAACCTTAAAAGATCTACGGAGCAATAATAACCGATTTGGTGGTGCAATGATTTTATTAGCAGGAGATTTTCGTCAAACATTGCCGGTGATTCCACGATCAACGCCAGCTGATGAACTCAATGCATGTCTAAAGTCCTCCAGTTTGTGGAAACATATCCAAGTACTTCATTTAAGCAAGAATATGCGTGTCGAGTTGCAAAATGACCAATCTGGAAACATATTCTCTAAACAACTCATTGACATTGGTAATGGCAAATTTCCTATAGACATGTTGACTGGCTGCATTAACTTTCCTCTAAGTTTTTGTCAGTTAACTCGATCAAAAGATGAACTTATTCAGAAGGTGTTTCCAGATGTTTCTCAAAATTACAGAAACCATGATTGGTTGAGCGAACGAGCTATACTGGCTGCAAAAAACATAGATGTAAATGAATTAAATTTCAAAATTCAAGAACAAATTACAGGCGAATTGATGATATATAAATCAGTTGATTCGGCTACTAATCAAGATGATGTAGTCAACTATCCACCGGAATTTTTAAACTCGCTGGATTTGCCAGGATTGCCACCTCACAATCTTCAATTAAAGGTTGGATCGGTGGTTATAATGTTGCGAAATATCAACCAACCGCGTCTTTGCAACGGTACACGGTTAGCGATAAAAAAATTACTAAACAATGTGATAGAAGCAACTATACTCAAAGGAAAGTATAAAGGAGAAGATGTTCTCATACCGCGCATCCCAATGATTCCGACTGATGTGCCATTTGAGTTTAAACGACTACAGTTTCCAGTGCGTCTTGCTTTTGCTATGACTATAAACAAGTCACAGGGGCAATCATTAAGTGTTTGTGGTATTAATCTAGAAAACCCATGTTTCTCACATGGTCAATTGTATGTTGCCTGTTCCCGTGTTGGAAAACCATCAGATTTGTTTATCTATGCGCCAGGTAATCAAACAAGAAACATCGTATACCACAAAGTACTACAATGATAATAATAATAATTATGATTCACATGATTAACAATAAAGCGATTACTTACTTTTAAATCATGACAGAACCGTCACCCTGGTGATAGGGCGTTGTGAATAAAAAATAATTAAATAAAACTATAACAGTTAAAACTATAACTACTTACTTTTAAATCATTATATATGTTTTATTTAATTATTTTTTATTCACAACGCCCTATCACCAGGGTGACGGTTCTGTTCAGGAGAATTTTTTAAAATACGTAGGCACAAAAACTGCCACATTACAAATCTTTCGTCGTGATTTCGACGTAATATTAGCACTATCAATAAGATTAAATTAAAAATTAACACACGGCATACGAAAATGCAAAAAAAGAAAGTAACACACGGGCAACGCCGTGTCGGGTCAGCTATAATTAAATAAAATTGTTAATTTAGGTATAATACCATATAATAAGAATAAATAAATTAAAGTAATAATAAAATTAAAAAATGTGAATACTTATATAATTTTTAATTTTAATACTTAGATTATAGGCACTATACATTTTTTTTTATATTATTTAACATTAGATAATGAAGTTAGCAATTTTAATGTTATAGTTACCTATATAACAAAGGAAGGCCATTATAATTTGGACTTTTGGAGCCAAAAACATTAGAACAAAAAGGAATAT
Source organism: Aphis gossypii (assembly GCF_020184175.1). Classification (NCBI taxonomy): domain Eukaryota; kingdom Metazoa; phylum Arthropoda; class Insecta; order Hemiptera; family Aphididae; genus Aphis; species Aphis gossypii. The sequence goes on along the minus strand of NC_065530.1, from coordinate 31,806,184 downwards.
TAATATTATAATTTTGCTTTAACCTAGTACTATTATAGTACTAACTATAATAGTTATGTTGTATAACTTGTACACAATAATCTTTTATATTAACTTTATAAAGGTAACTAACTTAAAAAGTATAAATAGATCATAATAATATTATAAACATTAAGTTCCTTATAAAGTATGTTAGAAGGATAATTTTGATTAAATAATTAATAGTTACAGTTAATATCTACAAGCACCACACCACCACCCCATACTTTAGAACTATACGTAAAGTATATCGAACAAAAGCTTAATATATTATTCGTAGTCTTTGTATTTAAAGTATGACGGGAAATTTTAAATTTAAAAATAGTTTTCTAGCATGTTATTTAAATAATATATTTAAATCTATAAACAAAAACCATACAAAGATATTTAACGCTTTACATTTTACTTAAAGGTAACTATACAACACTTGTATGTTTTAAATATTATATATTGTTAAATATGTGAACATTATTAGTACATATAAACAGATCTAAAAAAATATTTTTTTTTTTTTAATATTAAATGTAATATATTTATATTTAATAACATTCATTATTCTTATGGTTTAATAAAATTACTTTATCTTCTGCATAACAGTACGATTTTGATCCAAATCAAAATTTAAGAGATAATTTAGATTCATAATTAATAACATAGGATCGAGAACTATCTCCTGAAAGACTGGATATGTTTTTATGTAATTATGACTATATTCATTATTTAATCTTATGACTTCAGTAAGAGTGATGTTTTTTCTCTTATGCTATAGAATAATAATGTCGGAGTAAGGAGTACAAAATCAAAAACTTTTTTAAATCTAAAAATATGCCTAGAACCTTAACTTGATTATGTATAAAATGATTTAATTTACTAAAGGCTCAATAATTAATAGATTTAAACGAAAACTAAACTGATAATTATTACTGAAAATTGTATACTTATTTAAAGAATTAATTACTCAAATTTTTATGCATTTTTCAAATAATAAATAATATAATAATAATGTGATAGAATATGATATGTATTTTAAATATGGAGGTAATGAGAAATTTGATATTAAAATATGTATCAGACATTAAAGTATTTGATTCGAATAGTTTTTATTTTAAAATGAATTATATAAAATTAAATTTCGATCATTTTTTGCTTATCTTATATTATGCTCTTAAGAAGATTATTTGTATTTTGTTAGAGGTATTTTCCCGGTAGGTACCTTAATTTTAAATCTCAATGCTCAATACGTAAATAACTATGATAAATTATTCGAAATTTTGTTAACTCTACATTTTATAATACATCAATCCATTAAAATACTAAAACTAACAAAACTAAACATGAATTGCTAAATGTAAAATTTAATTTTACATGATACCTACGCAAAACAGATGCATCAAATGCAGTTATGACGTACTCTAATAAACCCAATAAATTGTTTTAAAAATATATGCAATAGATACATTGTGCATGATATTATTATAAAGCTATAATATGATTAATTTTTTTTTATAACTATGAATGTATGCATTGCGTACACATATCTTGGTAGATAAAAATTAAATGAAATATTAAAAAAACTATAATTAAACGCAAGATTAAATGTTATAATTTTATAAATGTATATTTAATTAACAATGGTATTTTTTAATTTTTTTTTTTAGGTATTTTTGAATAGATAAATCAACGTGGAAATATGTTTATGAATTTAATTGTTTTTAAATTAATCGGTTTATGTCATAATGAGTGAACTCTCTTTTAAACATTTGCACAACCTATTTATTTATGTGGTTTTTTTTTATGTTAAATAATATATCTAAGATCTCTATTATAAATTGTATACTTCTTGTAAAAATAAAAAACTTCCTTATTATAATTTTGTGCTACACATTTATAATATTTACTTATATACGGAGTATCTGCAAAATATTTGCGTACAATTAGAGACCATCACTAACACAAGTAGTCTGTAGAAATTATAAATAATGCAAAGATATGTCTTAAATTCAAGTTTAAATTTATAAACCAATAACATGAACATTTAAATTATCATATACGACATTTTTTTTTTTTTTTGTTTATAAAATATTATGTTTGAAAAATTCTATTATACATTTATACATAGGTATTAGGTATATATAAATATCATACTACCACATTGTATAGGATTTATTGCACCGTAAAATATGTCATACCTCAATTTTAAATCCAATTACAAACATTTTAAAATTCCCTAAATATAAGTGACAATTAAATCGGTATCTATAGTTTTAATGATAACTGATTATCAAAAAATTTCCTAAAATTGCAAAGAGAACAATTTAAAACCTTCTTACCTATTGGCTATTATATTGTATCCAAAAAAAATAATCGAGTATTTTTAAATAGGAATTAAATATGAAATTATCTTTATTTATATACTATAAATACAAAGTAATAAATAAAAATTGTATATTTGTATATTTTTGAATAAAAACAATTCAAATTTACATTATATAAAAATGTTACTATTAGATACTAGAACTTCAAATACTTATGAGAAAATTGTGCCTATGTGGTTTTCGATATTTTTAATCTGCTTTAAAGACAGCACTTAAGAATTAAAAAAAATGTACATCAAATATTTGTAAATACTGAATAAAGAATCAAAATATAATAAAATATGAAAAACCAAGAGTTAGAAATATAATTAATATAACAGCTCAAATAAGTGATAAAAAATACACGTCTTTGTACATCTAACACATTTATCTTTCCACTCAGAATCTTAAATTATTTCAAATAATTCATTAATTTATTTATACATTTTTCCAAAGAAACAAATTTAAAATTTATTCCAACAATATTTATAAAACCTCTATCTTATCAGTGACATGACTTTTTTCTCGGTAGTAAATACACTTAAAAACACTATGATTAACGTGAATTTTACAGCGAATCAAAGCTTCTGTTTCTGGACTACCAAGTACCAACATTTTAAAATACATGTGGCCTCGGTTAAATCATCACGTTTAAACTCCGCTGTAGTCTAGTCATGAATTAAATAAAAATTATTTTTCTTGTATCATAGCGTAATATTATTATTTACAGATAATAAAACGTGCTCCGATTGTATTAATGTATTATAATCATAAATTTAAATATTATGATAACATATAATGTAACTTTGTGATTATATTTGATATAATATACGTACTATTCTTTATACACGATAATTAATATATATGTATATATTCAATACACAGAAATGTGTCATCTGCAAATATTCGTCAGATTTAAACACTACAGCAACTCTGATTAAAATCATCTTGTAAAATCATTGATGATTCACTGTTTTAAAAAGAATTATTATTTATCTGTTTTAATTAAAATCTGTCATAAATCACAGAAATCCTGTGGCACACAAAAAAATATGCGTGTTTGAGTAACCGGACGTACGCATCTTACCTCTTGAAATATGAGATCAATAAAGAAATATTAGTTATTTTTTTAAAACATTTATTATTAATTATAGTTTTATTTATATTAGCTATTAGGACTTATTATTATTAATTAGTCATATAATCTAACCAGATTTTTTGATGCAACTCGAGTTCAACTTAAATCACATGTTATATGCCTCGTCAGAAATCTCAATCCCAGAGCCTGGATGATGAGTCTCGAACTAATATTGATTTTCTCACTGCGATAAAGGAAATATTAGTACGATCTAATAAACATATAGTTGATTAAAGCAAAAATAATAAACTGGGGGCATTCAAAAAACGATTCTGAGGGGAGTTTATTGACATTTCTAATGTTCTTTCAATGTTTTGTAGGATAATAAATACTCCTACACTAACTATATAGAAGTCCATATTATTATAACTAACCAATTTACTTATAATCTAGAAACAAATATTTAATTGAACTGTATGAATACTCGTTTGTAACTTATAATTTATAATAATTTAATGTAACCTATACAGACCATAGTTACATGACTGTAACTTATAATTAGTTTCTCTAAATAATAATAAAAGTAACTAGTATCCTGAAACAAAAGATAAGGATTTACATTGTACAATTAGAGTAACTTTTATCCAATTATGAAATTGAAATTTCGTAAAATTACGATTTCTCATCTTACAAATTTTATATTATTTTATTACAATCCGAAAATTGTAATCTTAGTAACCTACAACATTCCATCAGTTATTACTAAAATTATCATATTCTATACACAATGCAAATTTCGAACTATCCAAACTGATTGAATTTTTGAATTTTTTTTTAAGATTGATAAAAGTGTTCACGTTGTTAGTATTGTTTATAAGTTGTATAATGTTAATTATAAAAATAAAATCTAATGTCTATAAAGCTTTTACAAAAATCAATTCAATACCTATCCTATACCGTATTAGTAAATTAAAATAGTGATTTAGTAATTTTAAAAAAAATTATAAAATATTCTTAAAAAAATACAGAATGACACACTATATCCATTTATCACTCAGATTCGTTTTTAGGGTTCAATAATATCTCATTTAACTCAAATTTAACCCTCCATTAAAGTGATCAACTCGATAACGATATACATAAATCTATTTTACAGTAGAATAGTTTTACTTCATTTTTGTTATTTCAATGTCAAAATCACTTAAGGTGTTTAATAGAAGATGTATTATCGATAATGATAATATATTTTACATAAACGGAACGAATTTAGCTTAAGTTGAATATTATTAATGTGTTGACCTATAAACAGTTTAAATGTTTCTAAATTATATTAGCATTTAAAATAACCGTAGTAAGCTAAGAAATGATATCTTTTCGGTCATTGCATTGCAATATTTATATATTATCAAAAAAAAAAATATATATATATGTATATACTATATAGTTAATATACAGGATGGTATAGTTTTAGACTATGAAACTTATTTAGTATATTCCTTTAAAAAACTAGAATTGACAACCTCTTTTGTGATATTTCACAGAAGTCCTTAAAGGTTTAATAATATATGAAGCAATAACTTAATTTTTATTTCATTATAAAACTGATTAAATTCAATTTCTTAAGTTTTTGATTTTGCCAATATTAATGAATATAAAACTTAAGCCCCAAAACAATGGGTTTCAAAATGTAGTGACCTAACACAGTGTAAATATTTTTAATTTTGTAATGAAATCAGCTTTATAGTAGATTAAAAACTAAGAAAATGAACACTCGATATAGATAAACGCTTGAAAAGTTTTAAACATCAGTAAAAGATGATTAAAAAACTTTAATCATTTAAAAATTGATCACCCTGTAAAAACAAACATTATACATGCATTCAATTGTCACATAAAAAGATAATATAAATTGATTGCAGTACAGGTATGCTATCGACACCTATGTAAAAGCATATTATAGCGATAAAATACTAATTTATAATCACGTACCTACCATAATACAATAACTTTTAAGCCAGAATTAATTTTTATCTCGTTCATATAATATAATTGCATAGCAAAATTAATTTTTTCAGTACATAAGTACAATTTTTTTTTCAAGAATAAACCAAATATTATCTTGCATGAAATTTATAATTGTATTATTATAGGTCTACTTGGTCGTTTCACTCATACAAAATAAAATGTACTCATGCGTAGTTGGGTTTGACGAAAACAAAATCACAATATAAATGCTATGTCGCATACTTTGCACGTAAATTGGCCAATAAACAAATCAGTAGAGTTATATCAATCAATATTATAGTTGTAGACTGTTGATCACGGGATTACAGCATTTTATAAACGATTTAGAGTTACATTATAATCGTAATTGATATAGCTAATGAAGGAATAAAATTAAATAATCAATTGTAAAAAAAAAATATTAAATATTAATAGACTAAACTTAAAACTTATTACGTATTAATATGTTTTAAATTTATAAGCAAAATTACAAAAAATATTTATAACTGCAAATCAGGTTTTAACATTATTGCTTTTCAAGCTTGATCTTATATCAAAAGCTAATAACTAAGGCCCAAGGCGTATTCTCATTGTCTTAAATTCAAATATAAGATAAAGTTGGTGATTTGATACACTTAATATTATACTATTGTATAATGAACTATAGTCTAAGATATTCTTTAAAAAAAAAAATGTCTATATATTTCAAATAAAAAATGTTAAAAATGTCTCTTTGTTACGATTCAATGGTATATTCACTCATTATGATATCAAGGATTCTTTTTATGTTTACCTACTTTGAATGTATAACAAATATAAGTAAAATTATAATAGTAATATCGATTAAATAAAGACATGATACTGTATTAACATTTTAGCATACGCCTTTATTCAATACATAGCAATAGTGTAAGTATATCTATACTCAATAGTTATTTGAGTTTTAGTAAATAGTTCTGTATTGAATTTAGATATTTATTCACAAGCGAAACTGTTCAAACTAATAATTGAACTTTTGGATACGTCATATAGTATTTTTACGTTTTAAAAAACTAGAAATAAAAAAAAGTAATTAGAACCAAAATAAAAACTAATACTTAAGGGATAAAATATTTGGTCAAAAAAATTAAAAATATATAACAAGATATCAAAAAAAATATTTTGAGTTTATGAACATGAAATATATAAAATTTTAAAACTCATAATAAACGTTATCTGAGAGCAAAAGTGACCTTGTAAATTATAGCAGTTTCAAACATATCGTTTTTTTACCTATTTAAGTTATGGTTAACACACACATTTTTTTTTTAACATTATACTTAAGTTTAAATATTATTTTTTTGAGCGAGTTTTATTTAATTATTAACTTGTTATTAAAATATTTATATTGTATTAGGCACACTTAATATGCATTGGGTAGTAAAAAGGTCGAGTATTGAAACAACTCTATGGTGTGAACCGTCTATACTTTAGTCAAGAGACTCATATCTTAGTTTTGATTATTAAAATATGGATTATAGATAGTACCAACTTATTATATTTTCAAAACATTTTATAATTTTACCAAATCTTATATAATATTTATATGCCATTAGATTTATTTGTTATTAGTAAATTATTCAATGGATAGAAGAGTGTTTTTTTGAACACGGCAATATGAATTATATTTTCCTCACTCCCTTCCGCCGGAAAAAAAATATTTTGAACCAAGTTACTCTACTAATATATCTTCACAATATAAAATAAAAAGTTATATTTAAGCTATGTATAATATATTTATATACCTATCTATTGTTAACTGTTATGTACCTAGTGTAATATGAAACAGTTTTGAAGTGAAATTTTCAAGTTAAAAATCGTAATCACAAATATTAAGTCAAGATAAGTTTAAAACGTATTAGTAATAATTAATAAGTAATTAGTAACAATATTATATAACATGTTGGACGACAGAAAGACAAAACATTTCTTATTTATTAATATTAACGATGACTTCGTCTCAAAGTTTATGGATGCGCTATCTAAACCGTGGGAAATATATGCACAAACAATGTCCAAGAAAACTCGTTTATATTGACAATACTCGTATTTTTTCAATGATTTAAAGTCCAAACATATTATAGTCTACAGATAATATATTTAAAATACAAATAAAACATACCGATTATTTCAGTACACTAAATGAATTGTCAGCAATGCTTCATAAAGGTTTATATTTTTTTATTATTATTACAGTGAACACAAATGACAAGCAAAAATAGATTTTTCAACTAGGAATATCTTTAAATCTGATACTAGGTCTGATAACATAACGTGTGAAATCATACGTGCCTAATACCTGTAAATGATATTAAAATAGTCTAAACTTATTAGTTATTATTCTTCTATTATTTAATTTATTAGCTAAAGAATTAATATTGTTTGCACAAATATTGATACAGAAAACCATAATGTATTAAAAATCAATACAATTATTTGGATAGTATAATTATAAGTTATAATACGTTGTTATTTTATTTATTTTCGGGAAATTAAAAATATTTAATAAGTATTTATCATTTTACATTGAAAAAAGCAGACTCAAAAATAAATTTATTATAAAATTTAAACATATTTATTTTTTGAACTTTCTTTCAAAATAATTTCGAACTTTTTAAATATAATATATACTTTAAAGAAACTTGTTTTTTATATTAACTATGAGCTGTTGCTTAAAGTTATATAATCGAGTTTTATCACCAAAAAATCCTGTTGAAAAACAAGAAATCAGAAAAGGTGAAAATATTTATATTATAAAACTGAAGGGTAGAGTAATTACCGCAATAGAATATAATTATTCTATTTATGTTATTCGATTTTTCATCTCAAATAACAATAATTTACATATATTATATTTATATTATATTATATTTTTTATTATATATATATATATATATATATATTTATAGTCTTGTAATCACTTACCCATAATCATTATAAGTGTTTAAAACAAGTTTTATGATAAATACCTTAATACTAAACAAAATCTACAATAAATTAAGAAAACGTGGAAATTTAATATGTTGTACTTAATGTATGGTAATGGGCTGTTTATCTCTCGGTACCTTATTTCTGTATACACCACGCAATAAAAATGTGAACGTATTATAAATAAATGTACAATATAAAACTGCACATAAGTACACTACAATTTAATATAGGTACAAATGAAATATATATGCAAATCAAGCACATTATTTTAACTGTATACAAGTTTAAAGCTAAATACATTTAACTTAATTAACTCAGTTGTTAATATATTATAATAGAAAATTTCACATTTGACATCAAATTTATATTAATTAAAAACATCATGGTTTTATAACGACAATTATTAATAAATAATAATAAATTAACCTTATATTTTGAGTGCTTATGTATAACGATAGAATGCTTCCATGGAAACCAGTGCTTCCACTTGAGGTTTTGAATCATTATATTATTATCACAATAAAATACTTTTATTAATTATGAGTTTGAATTCTATTATGATTTTAAAGTTTTCTTATTTGATTTAATTGACTTAAACAATTTAATTTTCAAAAGCAAATTTATTCTATTGTTATTATATTGTAGCCATTACCCGAGGTTTTCGCAGCGCCTTTACCTATCCCCTTATATATAAAATTAAATTCTGTAAAGTATATATTATCAAGTGAATATCTACGATGTATTTATATAAACAATAAAAATAATAACATGTTTGTAAACCTATTTAACTACCTACATATACAAACTTTATATTATAAGAAACATAGAAATTGCATTTATATAAGTTTTTAATTTAATTGGTTGCTGGAGACGTTAGAGTATATTTAATTTATTTAATGGTTGAAATAAAGGCCATTAAAATTGTCAATAATTTAAAATGAATGTCTTTTCTTAACTTTGATAATACATAGTTCCGTGTTGATATCTTTGCCAAAAGATTAGTTGTAAATACCGTTTTATGAAATTTTATTTCTTAAAATCAAAAAAATATTCAAAAAGAAGTTAGTTTTGTAGAAAATAAATAATAATTTTACTTAATGGAAGAGTAAAATAAAACATTAAAAACTTCACATCCACCGTTAAGTGAATACAATTGAAAACTGCAGGTTATAACTAAAAATATATTTTTTAATGCTCATTTTTAACAAAACTTTTTCTGTAATAATAAAATGACCATTTTCACTTTCACTTTATTTATAAAGGTAAGAGTGTAAATTCAATTTTCAAAAATATACAAAAAAAATTTTTATATTACTATTTTTAGTACATATTATTTTTAAAGAAACCAAAAAAAACCATTAAATGTGTTTAAAATTGACTTGACATAAACTGTTTGAACAACTCAAACTTTTTAAGTTCCACGCTTAACTTATAATACTCGTATTGAAAAAAAAAAGAAATTAAACCTATTGAATTTATATTTATCTGTCATATCGGACGTCAATTTTCATTTATAGTTTTACAACATCCGGCGGTTTCATGAACTATAAAATTATATTCGTGAAATATTTGTGTATTATCATCTACAATACTATATATTATATAAAAATATATATTATTGTATAGTTTATAACATGAAAGATGAAACATTAAAATGTCATAAAAAATAATTTTTATGACGGTTTAGTCACATTTTTCAAAAATGATTAATTTTTAATTATACATCCTGCACGCATAGACAATGCGAACGTAAAACAAGAAATTGAAGACTACGGAGGAACAACAAGACATCTCCATTTTTTTGGCAAAATTATTGTTATTTCAGGTTTTATTATTCCGAAAAAAAATTTACGTCGTTTGGTACAACAATCAGACAAATCCGATCATTAAATACAGAGTTGTTGTACTAATGGAGATGTCTGGTTTTTATTACGGTGCAACAACCAGACATCATAATACAGTTTTTGGTTTCTCCTGAACAATTTGTAAAAGTGGAGATGTCTTGTTGTTGCTCCGTGGTCTTCAATTAATATTTTATGAAATACTTATTGATGTTCAAGAACTCGTTAAACTTTTATTAATTTAATTTGAAAATAAAAGGTATTAAAAAATAAATGTGTATAAAACATACTGTTTTAAAAAAATATAAATGAATTATTCTACGAGGAATTGCAGTATTTAAATACCACAATAAATAGTACCTTACTTCAAAACTTGTTGACATAAAATAAAATATTGCAGTATATCATGATTGAAAATATAAAATAAAGCATACAATAATACGTCCAAATTGAATCCTGTCTGTATAATGATTAATATTATAATTATTTGGTTTAAGTAATGGAATAGTTCATGATACTTTATTTAACATAAATCGCGATCGCCCTCGTTGAAATTTAAATTTGATTAAGTCACATTTAGGTACATCAACGTTTACTATTAATACCACAATAAAAACGTTCATAAAACATTTTGGCATTGGGTTGTTAAGCAGTAATTCGTCAAAATTGAATAATCAATTTTTATAATTTAATGTACCTACCTTCTCTCTATCTTACCAATAGGGTTATAGAATTTATATACATTGATATGGTTTTATAAATCGTATACGTGATTATCTGAGTAAAAGAGTTAAATAGCCTAAACTATTCAGAAACAAAAACAGTCTTCCTAAAATCTTTAATTGTATATAGCTATAAATGTTTAAAAAAAATAATAACACATTATGGTAGTTATCTCATAAGGTAGTATAATGTAGGTTTACCTTAATAAATCAAACACACATGCAAATATAACCATAGTAGATTAGCTACTGGTTATTGATTTTATTTTATTGAAATTTCTAAGCATACTACGCATTTTGTTTAGTTACTAATGACTAAGTTCTTTTTTTGGCGTCGTCTTGTCATTTATTTTTTATTAATGAAATCAATCAGGAATGTAAAATTTCGGTAATTATATTATGTTAATATTACGTTGTTATTTGAACATTTCACCAAATGGATATAATGGGTCGATAAACTTAGATACCTAATATTCATAATTTATTTTTAATTCGACTATAATTTATGCACGTTCCGATTATTTACAAACTCTCTACTGCAGTTTTACTAAAAAAAAAAAAAAAGAAAAAGAAAAAGAAAGAATAAATACAGCTTTAACTTCACACGTAATTCCATATACATATATATTTTGTAGATACCAATTTGATTTTTAAATTCCATTATAAATATTAAAATATGTTTAACTTAAATATCCAAGTTTTGGATTAGTCTACGCTATTTTAAAATAAACTATTCTTATTTATTAAAAGTTTATTACTGAAAAAAAATTAGATTAATAAGTTATATAAAAAGGGTTAATTTATTCTATCGTCAATCCATATTACTTCAAAAATGTCCGTAAAAATTATTTTAAAAAGTTTAATTGTATTATTCTGTACATAAGTAGATTTTCACGTTGAACTTAACATCTCGAAAAAAAAAAACGACCAACATAAACTAAAATTAAGAAATGTATGGTAAAACTTGCTATGTACACTATAACACCATGATTGTGAATATTAATTATATTTGTCATCTAAATGGTTAAATAAATTATATTAATAAACAATGTTGATCATTATCGAAAAATAATTCCTAATAGAGATTAGTTACTACTGAAAATATAACTTATTCTTAAATGAATGTAAACCGAAAAAACATTTTATAAATTTTAATTGGATATAAATGTATTACGTACAAAATAGATATCTCAAAGTAATGTCACAGTTCAACTCTTACTGAAATTCTAAAAATTGTATGTTATCAATAATAACGATTATATTAATATAAAATCAATTGACGTATTTAATATGTTTTCTCAAAAGCTACCGAGTTAATAATTTATATTATGGTAAAAATAAAAAACACAATCTCGACATTTTATTTAGTCATATTTTTAGTTTAATAATTACCTATAGTATTAGGTACTACTAAGCCGTCACAATAGTATGTACAATTGTACAATACTATATAGGTACAAGTTTTAAGTAGTGTTTGTCTATAATTATTTAAAAATAGGTATATACTATGTGATGCATATTATTATCATTTAATAAGTAATAATATATTATTATTAAACCATAATTAAATAATGATTACTTGTATACTATAAATAACAACGACTTTATATAATCAAAATTGTATACATGTATTATACATGAAATCATTTAAAATATTTATTTATAAGTATGGCTTTTAAATACTCATCTAGTTTAAATCGATATTTTAAAATTTTTTTCCTCGGTTTCCCGTGCGATAATTGAAAATAATGAATATGATTTATCTGAATGAACTTTATAATATTAAAAACCCTTAATGATCTTAACCTTCACATTAGTTAGGATGTGGAAGGTCATAATTATTATTTCATTTATTAAAAACGTAGATAGGATCAAAAAAATGATGTTTGTGAAATGTAAATCTAATAGTAAAATTACCAACCAGTATAATGGCATGATAAGACATTATAATGTAAATTTAAAAACGACTGTCAACGTTTTCAAAAATTGATTTATCTAAATAATTTACGTCTGAAAATTGCACTCATCAAACCGCTCCAATATAAATAATTTATTAAACAGCGTGAATAATAAATGATTATTGTTTTGAATTTCTCAGTAACTCTATAAAAAATTGTAAACATTTGTAAATCAATAAAATGTATTTAAATATATCTATTGTACCTAACAATAGGTATGATTCGCACTAAATTAACCTGCTTAAAGTTTTTTAGTTTGACCATAAATGGGTTTACAATATTTCTTTCGTTTTATTAAACTAAATTATACGATTTTGAAATGGTCGTAAAAAATTCCAACAGCAATAGTTTGAAAAAAAAATTCTACAATACAAATATCCACGATGAGGCATACAATGAGAAATATTAAAAAATAATAATAATCCTCTCCGACAACCAATTAGGGCACGCCATAGTCATCATCAACGAAGATGTTGTTTAACGATGTATGTATTATCAATGTTATTATTGAATACGCATAACATATAATGCGATTAAGTGACCGAGTTCACTGTTTTTTGGCGTCTCACACCATAACCACTAAGGTACGAGTATTTAGTTTTAGTCTGCTGCTGCTGAGAGTGCTGCACGCAGTCTCGTTACGAAAAAAACGCGCAAACACATTATATATAAGGTACATTACCTAAGCTTACAAGTTTAAACGTTTCATTTACGTCCGCAAACGCGCATCGGGTTTTTTTCAACACTTTTTTTTAATTTTTTAGTTTTTAATTTTAAATTTTTATTGAAACAGTTGTCAATCGATATCTTTTAAATAAATTTTAAACAAATAAACTAACTAAAATAATTTAACGTTTCAAAATGCACAATTTTATAGGAAGCAAATTTAAGGCCAACTGTAGACAATTATTCGCAGCAATTTCAGGTTAGTTTGTATACCTACTATACTCGTATACATTAATTGTGCGTACCTATTTTATTACATATTAAATGCACTTTTTTTTTTAACTTAATTTAATTTAAACTATATTAAAAACATTATACATTAACTAGTGAATTTTAAAGCTTTTTAAAAACTTGTCCCATACATTTTTTAAACAAATAATAAAACGTATAATATATACATTATGTACACAGTACACACACTTACACAAGGAATATAAATGACCGTGTTAAAATCATTTCGAAAACTTAAAAATGCTTCGGAGTATATTTACCGGAAGTATTTAATTAAAATATAACTATTTTACAATTTAACTTCAGGAATAAAAAACAATTTTAAATATGCCTTTGTATTTATATATTCTAAAACAATATGTAAATATAAAGCTAAACAATATTGAATATTTTTTAAATTTCAAATTCTTTCTGGTCAAACATTTATTCTAATTTTTTATTTAATTCAATTTCAAAACTGGACATATTATACAGTATCCACTTGTATACTTAAGTTTACACATAATATACACAGTACCTATGTGTATGATATCATCTTATCTGTAGTTCATTGAGTTCATATTAAAATAATTGAATCTTATCATAATGTATATGATTTTATTTATGATCTATAATGATATGATGATTTATTAACGCTATTTTACAATATTCATAATTTTTACATTATACGCTTAGTATATTTTGATGAAAACAACTAGATTTTACTATGCATAATATAGGTTTAATGAATTTTAAGCGGAACGATGGAACTAGAAATCATTAGAATGTGCGTATTTTTCTTTTCATTTCGGCGGAAAACCTTTTTTATAGGCCGTTAAAGTGGTTCTGGTAATGTGTCATAATAACTCATATAAAACTGTTGGTTTTTTAAATTGCCTGTCAGTCATCAAAAACATATTGTTTATATTATTGTTATTATCACAGCCATAATGTCTTCTCGATTATCGAGACCACCTATCTCCTATACGTGTTTTTATTTTTCGATACTATACACTTTCGGCGTACGATCACGCAGCAAAACGTATACGCAAATATACCCGTCGCGGTAGGTCACCGAAATAATATTAACGTGTCGGCATAGAATGAATGGAAATGGATATAATTTGTACCGGGTCATCGTTTTGTTTAAATCAACATTAAACATTAATTATACATTTATTATACAATAGCTCACATGTACATATCAAACACTGAAACACGCACACAAATGCACATCACCGTTTATGTTATTGGTTGATACAGTACAAATGCGTCGTACGCAATATTATATTTTTATACGTCGACTATAATACGGTACCAACGTATATATAGTGACGAATTAAAAACTATCAACGCCGTTCAGAATCTCGCGCGCGACTGTATTTATTTTATTATTATTATTATTTTGTTTTTTTTTTTTATTATTATTTTTTTTTTTTTAATAACGATGTCCAATATCTGTGGACTATACGTGTTTGAATAACGAGTCGAGTAATTTCGTTATCCGGTCTGATGGGTATATCATCGAAATAATCAGACCGTTATTACAATAATATTAAAACGAAACGAGGTATCTAATATTAATAATTATATAATTGTGTTCGCTAAAATCGGTTAAAAGAATTATTATTATGCACACCTAATACAATAAACACGCGTCGAAATCGACAATAAATCGCAATATTATTATATTACATTTAACTGGGCCAAAACCATACCGTGTAGAGTTGTCGAATTTTCAACAGCTTAATCGGATATAGGTACGGAATGCGTTTCTGCACGGGTCGACCAGCAAAGGTCCGTCGACCGAGGTCAAGTTCTCGGGTTAGGTCGTAAAAAACGCTCGTCGAAAAGCGTCGGTCCGATAAAACGTGCAGTATATATTATAATATGTAGAGACACATATTATACTATACAGCTGAGTGGCAAACGTTATGATATTAAAGGTGGTGCGTACACATATATTGTAACGTACACGGTATAAATTACGCGAGAGTCGTTCGCACACATACATAAGTACGTGTATTACAAGAAGGTATGTACCGCGGTCGATTTACGTTTGAGATAATGTTTAAATTTATATAAAAAAAAAAAAAAACCCTATCATACGTACGACCGACATCGTATATAAATTACGCGGAGGCCCGAGGACGGGAAAATAGAAATTATTGTAGTGTATCGCAGTTACACGCGCATATGTATATATATGCATAAAATACGCGTTTAGATACCTGCGTAGGAACGCACACAAGTTCCCAGCAACTAAACAACACACGTCGCCCGTGTCAGTAAAACACCGTAAATTTCAAAACGAATCGCATACATAGTATAGTATTATATTATGCACCTTGCACGCGTTTCCAATGCAGTCCACACCATCGCCGCCACCTCCCGTCCGATCGCGACGACACAGCCTCCGCCCACCGACAACACCCTCCCCCGTGACCGCCGTTCAGCAGCGCCGGCCGGGGCGACATAATATATACGCGCGTTTATGAAAATATCGTATTCGCTGTACGATATATTTATAATATCGTTGATAATAATATTGTTCGGTATGACACAAGTATATAGATCATAATAATATTATAATATTATTTGCACATATTTTATATATTATATTTTATAATATAGCTACACATTCTGACTTTAATCGCGGACGTCGGATTAAATCGTGTACGGCACCAATTACTATGCATAATAATTGCAGTTATTATATAATAGTACTCAGTATCTTTTCAATACGATTTTAATAGTATAGCTGATGGCATGTGTATTATATGTATATATGCATACATTTTTGTATACACATTATAACCGTTCGTTCATTATTACCGATTTACGTCTGCAGCAGTTGCACGTGATCGGTAAGCACGTAATATATAATATAATATCTGTATTATATTTTTAATTTGTAATATCATACACGTAATTCATGATTATTTTTCGCCCGCCTATAGCGCCGAGCAAAACGAAATCCCGCTGAACAGTAACCCAATTAAATAAAAAAAAATTTTAAAAAAATAGGTAATAAAATTAATATTTATAGACTGCGTACACGATAATGTTATGATAATGCTTACACGGTAGGTGTGGATGATAATATATATATATGTATATATATTTCATAACATGGAAACGGATTACGAGTTAGAGTGGTCAATTATAATATAATATTATGCTCGGCAGAAGTATACGATAATAAACTATAAATAATAACGTCTGGAAATCTATAGAACATCATTCAACCTGTGCCATACACGGGTATGTTATATTGTGTAAAAACATATTTTTGTAACTCGTTTCATTTACAGTGGATATTATTATTATTATTATACTTTATGAGTAAAGCTCGGAAGTTGATCCATTTTACATTTTTTAAAAACTTTGAAGACAATACTTTCTTATATAAAAATGTATTTCAATAGTAATTGAATCTAAATAACTAATTTGTATTTTGTATATTTTTGCATTTTTTACTTTGTAGGTCATTTTTCTACTTTTTTACTCATTTTCCTCGTTTCCGCTAAAGATTTGATTAATTTCAAATTTGCTCCAATCACTTCAACGAATATGGAGAAAAGTTTTTCAAAATATAAATATTACTGTTCAATAATGGTAGTTCATTTAATTTTGACAACATCAAACACGCTTCAATTGTACAATGCATATATTTTAATGCAATAATAATTTATAATTAGTATTTTGTGAACTTTTATTCTTTAAGCCATTATTTGTAACTTTATAGTCATTTTTTTAACATTTTTAGGTCATATTTGCATGTTTTAGGTATTTTTTTAAATTATCAATTTCCAAGCCTTATAATATGAGTGTATATATGATATTATAATTGTGCACATACAATATATATATCGTATATTTACATGGTTAAGGATAAACAGACTTTAACAATCGATAAAGATCATAATACTCTTATCTAATTTACAAAGAATGAAAAAAGTCATCAAAAATTAGTATTTTTCTAACTTACCGTCATTTTCAATATCGAGTTATAATCTTCTATCTGAAAACAACGTCCATTTTTCACGCCATTATCTGCAATCAATATGAAAATCATTTGCCTCTCTTAAAATCTAAAATATATGTATATTATAAGTATATGTCACATTCACTTGATGAATGTATTCGTTTAATGAAAAGTTTTACAGTTTTTCTAATGGAAACCCTTTTTTTTTACTTAGTAAAACAATTAAAAATATCATTAAGTGGATATCATTCCTTGAAATGGATACTAAAATTTGATATCATATAATATTTTTCATCAAATGGCCATTCACTTCGTGAAACAAAATATAATATACATTTAATATATATGATACTGCCATTGGTTGTAAATTATACGAACAAACCATAGGGCATAGACCATACTTCAAAATAAACATAATAAACCATAAAACAATGCACTTAATGATTTTTTTAATTATTTCACTAAGTAAAAAAATGTAATCATAAAATACAAAAATATCATTACAGATGATGCAGTATTAGTACTGTATGCATAATATCTCTTCGACGCCTGGTTTATGTTTTGTAATTCTTCACTATACAGAATATAGATTGATCGGTTTTCTCTTAATACAATAATAATATGAAGCTGACGACAATTTTTGTACACCGTCATAAAAGTATTTAGTAACCCGTAGGTATTTGAAAATTTTCGTGTCAAATAGTATACCGTAAAAACAATTTTTATAGTATACCATTAACCCGTCTTGAACGATACCTTTATCGTAATAAAATAAGTATTTATTGGAATAAATAACAATAACAAATATGGCAACCAATAATAAGTGGACAACTGCACACAATACAGGCTGAGTGAAGAAATATTTTAACATAAATGTGTGCGCTTCAAAAAACTTTGATGATACCTATCGCCAGTCTGTTTTTTTCATGCGATATTTTCATATTGTATAATAATAATATATAACCTACTACGATCGCGAGCTGTTGTGCTACAAAAGAGACTTCACTGAAGAGTTCAAATTAGAGGTGGACATATGAATATTTCGTCCCGTGATTCGAAATGTCCTCGAACCCCTGGCAACGATATAGGTTTTATTGCCGACAAGAATGGAGGGAAACTAAATGCGATATTAAATTTAAGTAGTTGACCATTCTACAATACCATCACTAACCGTAATACCATGCAAACCGCAAACTCGATTGAAATATTACCGTGTATTATTATACCTCACCCTTAATATTATTATACCACATGTTAGTACACGTTATCTAGTTCGCGTGTATAACTTTTTGTCTAATTCAATTTTGTAAAAACTGGAATTAAACAGCCGCTTTTAATATTATAATTTATAATAAACATTATACTATTTAGCTACAGTATACAAAATATGTAGTTATTCAGCAAATTATTAACGAAGACGAGCACAGATATATATATTATGTATAATATATGTGTGTGTATATTGTATGGAAAGTATGAAAAGCGCGAATATTTTTGTAAAAATAAATACCCCGTTCACTATAATATCTGTATTTAGTCGGAAGGTTGTAACTCAACGTTTCAATAGATATATTATTGTTAGGTACATGGTTACTATGTGTGTTAACCATTCGACTAGATATTTTCTATACGGCCAGGTGAACCCAAAATTATAAAAAAATAAATTGCCACACGAACTTATCCCGGACCGGGCTGTTTGATCGTATGTAGAAAAATCTTTATCAGTACATTGGTTTTATAAAGCAGAAATACTGATATCCCTGAGTACAATTATGTGTACAATACTATACAAAATGTAATAAATAACAAACTATTGAAGCCCACCATGCGCATAAGTATATAATTCAACTAATATCACAGCATATAGTACAGAATATATAATATGACTAGGTCATCAAATCAATTACAAATTAACAAATGTTTTGTTTCTATACTGTTTGAAGAACTCAACACGCATATTCTAACCACCACAGCTGCCTGCGCAAAATGCTGTTAAGTTTATTCATACTGTTTAAAATTTTAACTAGACACAATCAATTACATTTAATATGACACGTTGTTTTTTTTTTGGCTACGTTAAACGACCACATTAATACTCTATGCCACTGCAGCCTATACCTACCTACCTGCTACACCATACCCATCTACCAAAAGATTATATTATTAAATAGTTTTTCAGCAGCTGTTTTACGATAAGTGAAATAAATTACATGATATATTATACAGTGTATGACATAACTAAATGTTTCAAAAAAAAAACACATAGGTAATTATTATTATTACTCTGTGAACGTGTTAAAAGAAGAAAAAGAAAAAACTAAAAACATATACATTATTGTGTGTACCTAAATATAATTTATATTTTACACGCTGTTTGATATTAGTGTTACCTATTTTTTATTAAATATTATTATTAAAATCTAAAAGATTACGTTCATCATGATATTCGATTCTAGAAAATTAAGTAGAAGACATTTTAATCAAAAATGAATAAAACTATCGAAAACAAACAAAATATCATGTAATTTTTTCATTTCATACAAATTCAAATCAAATGGATTATTTACCTACGTACTGCATATTTTATATTCAAATGAAACTATTATTATTGGTACCTTTTATTGTAATAATTTCTAAATACTTTTTATCACAGCTCCCAGCTATTTTAATATTAAATTTTTTTATAGTTATTAGTTAAGTATGTTTTATTTTAGCCCAAATTGTATAAATCTATGATAGTGAATTACTAGATAGTTGGATTGTTAAAAGAAACATAAGTACCTATTAAGGGTTTTAATTTTAAAGGTAATGATTCTTTGACATAAAACTTACTTAATATCAAGAAATATTCAAATTTATTTGAAAATTGAAAACAAATTTTAAATATCGTACATATTTGTTATAAACTTATAACTGAAAATTGCATTAACTTTTTATTTTTTATTTTAACTTAATAATTTTAACGTAGTGTTAAGGAATAAATAAATAATGTAGAACTAAAGATAAGGCATATTATCGTAACAATTTAAATTTAAATAGAAGGAAGAAAGCAGTGATATATGCTTTAAAAATCTATTTTTATTTTTAGTACTCTATAGATTATTCTTATCTACTAAACTTATGTCTCCAAACATAAAATAATTATTAAATTATGATTAATGAACAATATGTAACCAATAACATAATATTAGATAACAGCTTATGAGTTATGAATGTAGTAATTTATAACACATAGGTAATGTAAACTGTCACTTGAAAATCGAGAATTTAAACTGTTTTAAAAAAATAAGGGAGTAAGAAACAAATCAAATATGACATTTATTTCTTACCTAGTAGTATTATCTATTTTATTCATAGAAAAATTACCCTATATGACAACATTATTAGTATTCATGTTCGTCCGTTAAGAACGCAATCCCAAAAACGTGGAAATTCTAAATTATTAAATGCTATACATTACTACATTATAGTTGAAATAGAATAAGTATTTTGATAAGATGTTAAGGAATTCATTATCATCACATATTTATCAATCAGTTTAAAATAAAAAACGTAAGGTATAATATTTTATAATTTTCAGTTATTAAGAAGAAATTTTGATATCTTAACCTGCAAAATAATAACTATTTTTGACGTATATCTATATTCTATATACCCGTATACTTGTATATCTATATTTAATTTTAAATCCTACTAAACCTTTGAAATAATGTCAACAGATAACCTCTTTGCTCATCGCATTTTTCATTGACAATTAAAATTCAAAATAATTTTGTATAATATCGTTTAAGTATAAAGCACTATTGTAAATCGGTAATCATTATTAAAGCACTTTAAACCTATAATAATGTCATAACTTATAATGCCATCACAAAATAAAAAATAACAGCATTCTTTACTGTAAAATGTTAAGCAGATGAGTTTTTTTAGAACCTTTGATGTATATAAATTGAAATTTTAACGAAGAATATCAGGGCTATTAAACATAATATTTAAAGGGTAACAAAGAATAATCCTTAATAATGGATGTTAATAATGAATAAACCTATTATTTATTACTTATTACCACGGACTAAATTTATTTATAAAGCTTAATATTTGGGAAACTACTCGTTTAAAACGTGATTTTGTAGACGTCGAGATTTTCAAAAAAATCATTAACTTAACAATTTACAGTAAACGATACCTATTTATTTAAAAAAAAAACTTGCACCGCCAAGTGACATAAAAGAATCTCCAAAAATCAGAATTTGAATTAATGCATAATTAATGTAAATAAGTATGCTTGAATGCTTTATAAATCATCGCAGTGTAGTGTGTATCTATATTGAACTTTTTACTAAGTAAAGGACAGTGTTGTAGACGTTGAATGTGTTCAAAATTTAAACAAAACTATTAACCACGCTACATATAGGTAAACGTAATATTTTATTTATGCAATAAGAATATTAAAATGATATTATTTTAATGTCGTGACTCGTGACGTACTTGATCCGGTCTTAAATTGACGGTCATACCCATTACGATGCGACTAACTACAGGAAACAATAATCAACGGTGTTAATAGCGATAAATTATGTGATTATTATTGTATTATTGTTCCAGTGAATCTCGTCACGTTTTCGTTTGGACTGTATACGGGATGGTCATCCACGGTCTCACCCATGTTCACAGACCCGAAAGAGACTCCGCTCGACCACGTGATGACGGATAACTCGATTTCTTGGGCGTGCAGCTGGGGAATGCTTAGCGCCATATTGGGCACGTTCTTCTGGGGCATGTTGGCGGACAACTTTGGCCGGAAAACCACCGGTTTCCTGACCATGTTACCGTACCTGGTCAGCTGGGTCATCCTGTTGGTGGTCAAGACGGAGACGGCGCTGATGGTGTCCCGGTTCCTGGGCGGCTTGGGAGCCAGCGGGGCGGCCATCAACTGCCCGATGTACGTGGGCGAAGTGAGCGATGAGGCCATGAAGGCCGGTCTGGGCTCGCTGTTCATACTCATGTACAACATCGGCGTGCTGTACGTGTACGTTTTCGGCGTGATGGTCGACTACACCCACCTGAACCTGGCCTGTCTTGCCATCAGCCTGCTGTTCATGATAGTGTGGATGTACGTGCCCGAGTCCCCAATATTCCTCATCCAGAAGAAGCGGATAGACGAAGCGAGACAGTCGCTCATGTGGTTCCGGGGCAAGGACAACGACAAGGAAGTGAGTGACGAAATGGACTCGCTGATGCGACACGGCGACCAGTTGACCAAGGCGACGCTGGCCGACTACAAGAAACGCGGCACGCTCAAGGCTCTGCTCATCGGCCTGGTGTTCCAAGCAGGCACACAGTTCAGCGGCATAAACATCATACTCATGTACACGGTGGACATATTCAAGAAAAGCGGCAGCAGGATGTCCCCGCACTCGTGCACCATACTGGTGGGCGTGGTGCAAGTCATCGGGTCCGCGATCGCCACGTTAACGGTGCACAGGGCCGGCCGCAAGTTCTTCCTGATGGTCACGTACGGCGTCACCGCCCTGGCGCTGATCACCATCGGCACGTGCTTCTACGTCAACAAGGTGGACCCGTCCATCAACACCGGCATACTGCCCGTGCTCAGCCTGTCGGTGCACGTGATCGCATTCTCGCTGGGCCTGGGCATGGTGCCGTACATCATCTACACCGAGGTGTTCCCGGCCAACGTGCGCAACATATGCATGTCGTTGCTGATGTTCTTCAACAACGTGCTGGGCTTCGTCATCATCAAGGCGTACCCGTCCATGTCGGAAGCGTTGCACACGTCCGGCTACTTCTGGATGTTCGGCGCCGTGTGCCTGGCCGTCGTGCCGTACACCTATCTGTTCGTGCCCGAGACCAAGGACAAGGCGTACGAAGACATCCGCCGCGAGTTGCTGCTGTGGTTCCCGGACAGGCGGCACAAGAACAAGGTGGCGGCGGTGGACAAGGAGACCGCCGCGGACCAGGTGGACGGCGGCGACGCGGGCAACGTGGTCGTGGTCGAAGCCAACGAGATGAAAGTCTGCATGGGCAAGGACCAGAGCTGCTTCACGACACCCCAACGCGCGCGCGACAACGTCAAATAATAACAGATACATGGGGTTATACGTTCCTGTGCGTGTACACTGCTGCAGCACGTATACACGAGTAAAGGCCACTACTAAATTATTATTATTATTCTTATTATTATATGATTATTATGTAGTGTCTAATATCTGTGAATATAACTGATTTACGTGGGATGGGAGAGTGGGGAAAATGTAAAAAAAAAGTCGAGTAGTAACCTACTTTTTTTGTATTTTTTTTTTTTTTACGCCACTAAATTCGTTTTTTTATATATTTATTTGAATCATTTTTTACGACAACCGTAGTTTTTTGTATATTTTTTTTTTTGTATGTATGTGTGTGTGTGTGTGTGTGTGTGCGTGTTTGTGGTAAATTAACAATTTTCATTATATAATAATATTGTAACAAGTATAACAAGTATTATAAATAATTTAAGAATGATTATAATTTTAAATAATATATATCTTAATTTTAAGTTTTAAATTAATATTAATTGTTATAACGATATTTTATGCACACAATTTATATGTTAAGACAACAGATACGATAAGGTGACAATCACTTGTTTGTCTAATCACAGTTTTGTATTTAGACTTAACGTGTATTATAAATCAATTTATATATTATATAAATATTTTTTTTATATTATACTAAATCTCATTAAAAGTAAATATAATATTAAAATTCGGGAGTTGTTGTGACATTATTTAATTATTTAAACATTAAATCTATACTGTACAGGGTTCTAAACAACTTAATAATTACCTATGTAATTGTTCTAACATACTACGAGAAAATGAATAATCTTGTTTTTGCAAAAAATAATTTAATTAAACTGTTATGGTAAAAAAAGTTAATTTTAAATCTTTCTGCAAACCTTTCTGTGATAGCTATAACCATAACAATACTTCAACATTCTTTACCAGTATAATACCTACAGTTTTTTTTTTTAATATAAAAAATTGTAAATTTAAATGTTAATAAAATTATTTTGTTTATTCCGTCACGCTAGTACCACTCTACTTAATGAATAATTTAGTGATAAATTGTATTGTTTATTGGTTGTTGCCATCAGTTTTAAGTATACGAGAATCAGTCTTCGGACATATTATTATACTCATTTAAAAAAAACCTCTGAATACTATATTATGATTGTCAAACGAACATTATTCAAGCTGATTGTATATTGTATTTATAATATTGCTGTTTTTTTTTTAATTATCACAGAGTTATTTAAATTTAAAAACATTAATAAAAACACATTAAAAAAAAATCATATAATATTAAAACATTCAAATAAACAATAAGTTAACCGTTTTTATACAATTTCAAAACTTGATAAAATAGAAGCATATAGATTTTTGCCATACTACAATATTATGTAAACTAATTTATATAATATTATTTAAATGTATTGCACTTTGTAAATTTACTTAGTAGGTAATTCTTGCTAAACTTAATAACACTACAGCAATTGAATCACATCTGCTCTAGCAAACATACCCAGTACCTATACCACACTACAGTCGCCAGGTGTGATCCACCCACGATCATTCGTAACCGGAATTATGTCCGGCTTTTTATCATTTACCATTATACCCTTCATTGTAACATTATGCATTTATTTGATATAATATATCATACAACATTGCTGTTCGATAGATTCAATTAAATTATTATAATGATATCACTAAAACAAAATATAACAAATTAAACGTTACCCTTTTCTTAACAGTTAACACCAAAAATTTTCTCTAGACTTGGATATTTGATCAAGGTTAAAATAATAAATACAAATAACTTAACGAGCTAATAGTTGTTTAAATGTTTAATAAAAAGTCTAGACACAATTTCGTTCCTGTGCGAAAATACATTCATATAATATTTCACCTAACCATTGATTAAAATATATATGGTGTACCTATATTCAAACAATGGACTAATATTTCTTAACTATATAATATTATGGTAATTTTACCTTTTTAAATTATATTGAATTCTTTTATTATAATGTTATACTCGTTATAGTATAATAGAATAAACTCTATAAAGTTGTTGAACTTGTAAAAAACATCAACGAAAATAAACATTAAATATATTATATTTATTAGTAAAATAAAGATCAAATATTATATTATGAAGTTGTTATAATTAATAACTTTGTTTTTACTTAACAAAACACTTACTCAGTAACTAAAAATTAGTAATAATATTAATATAACTATTTATAGTTTGTTTGATTATATTATAAGCGTAATCTATTATCTATATAACGTTTATGCATTCATATAATTAGGTATGCGATTATTTTGACTGTATACTTTATAGAAACGAATCCAATTATGTAGTTAGGTACTCCCTACTTAAATTTTAAGACACCACTTAATAATTTTAATTAAACACAGTTCTTAGTTCTTAGATTATAATAATTATTATTGTTTATTAAAAATAATTATTTCAATGCATTTTAAAATAGACCAAAGTACTTAAAATTTAAATATCATCATTAGCTGCTGCAGAATAGGAGACGATATTTCATCCCTCTGTTCGCTAAATAAAAGATATATTTTATTAAATGATACTGTGTTTGATATGAGAAATACATAAAATATAATATAATATAAATATTATTTCATATTTATATATATTTTACTTTAAAATGCATAGTTTCATTTTTTTTCTAATATAAATAAAACTAAATAATTTTTTCAAAAAGTATTATGTACATTATACCTATTTGTAAAATATTACTAAATGTGTTCTTTAAAAGTTATCATAAAAGTTCAATATACTTATTATTATTTTTTTTATGTGTAGGTAGTAGGTACGGATCTTTCAAATCGTACATTGTAGATAGTAGATATCTATATTATATAAACGTTGGTGATTTAAATGTAATCGCAATACTGTTGGAATCAAACGCGTATGCAGGTATGCTCTTCGCCGTTTTCATAACAAATATTATGCGATTCAGACCTTAGCTCATAAAAGCAGCTCAGATGTAATATACTTAGCTCCATACAATATCGTTATTATGATTTTATATGTAAAACTGGTAAGTCGGTTAAGGGTTAAAACTATATCGTACCGTAGTTATACCAAAAACACTATTTTTGAATGGCGCCCACAAAACGGAAAATTATTCGGAAAACCGTATATATTATTATACTAGGAAACTGCAGATATACCCACATCGCGCATATTGGTAGAAAAACATCATAATATAATATTATCATTACGGATGTATGAGCAATTTATCGTTGATGTGCACCATGAAGCACTCGGGTAAACACCCACCAATTGCAAAATAGGCGTATTTTTCGAGGTAGAGAGAAAATCAGCAAATACACTCACATAACACATTATCACACCACAGTCTTTAATTTAAATTTCAGATGTAATTTTTGACTTTAATTTACTTAAAATGTTTTCCCTTCAAAGCTGTTTAAGTAAGCATTAAATATTTTTAATCTTGAAAAGTATATTTTTTATTTAAAAAATCCTAACCTAACCGTTGAATTCTGCAATGAACTGTTTAGCATTTTTATTTTGTTTAAAAAAAAACAATTTGGATTTTAAACATTTACACAAACCACTAATATGTACTAGTTTAAATTAATTCTATTTCCTGTGGGTATTTGATACGCTAGAATATAGTTTGTTCCAAACAGTGATAAAAAAAATATAATATAAGCATTTGCAGTAGTTACCTATCTATAAACATAATATTGCAAAATTATTATACACTCAAAAGGTCATGAATATTAAAAAATGATATTTCAAAGTATAGGTACGCTTGTACAAAGTTCATGATATGAACGAGATAGGTACAACACAAGTTAAAAATAATATAAAAGTTTTGTTTATAGATCACTGCTCAAATTACTTGTATTTATATTATTAGAAATTCCAAAATAGACGTAGTAGGAACGCGTTATAAAATCGATTCAATCATTAGTCCTGAATATTTCTAGATTTCTTCAACTATTTTACTACAATCAAAGCTAAAATCTTAAATATTGTAAAAATAATTACAACTACATACTCGAGATTACTCAAAATCAGTGATTCCTATATTATAATATTATGTATTGATTTTATATAACAAAATGTATTATCAAAGTACGTCTAATAAATAATAAGTATGTTGTGTGTTGTTTAAGTATATTTAATACGTTTAGAGGAGTAATATTTAAATCATGTAATTCCATTGAATAATAATATTTAAAAAAAAAGTAATTGTGACATCAAAAAATTATTTCATAACTAAAAAATGTCAATTTAAATATTTGGTATAATTTCAAGTATCTACTATCTATGGCAGGGCAACTAACTGTTGATCTCGATTACATATTTAACGGGTTGTATTATATATATTTTTAATTTTTATGGATTCTTTTTTAAATATTAAGATTAGATTACCATAAAATATATACAATAGGCACAATAGACACATGTATAAAAACAATTGTATGTATGAATACGAGTATAAATTCAAATAAATACAGTATTTAGACACATCGTAAATTCATGAAACATATATTTTTAAGTTCGAACTTAGTTTTATCATTGATTATAATATTATCCATGATAATTACAAGTATATATATATAATATATATACCAGACGCGTGTCATCACCACAACACTGAGATAAGTATATTGTGAGTCGCAAAAATGTAAACATACTAAATGCATCCAATCGTATAAAGTTTGGGAACCTTTAATCTACGAAATTTTTAATATTATAATAAAAAAATAAAGTTTGTTTGATCAAAAACTTGTGTTTTGTATTCGCATTTTTCCATAATGGCTTATTGAAAGGATTGGTCTTTTTTAATTATTTTGAAAAATACTATATATTTTAAATACACCAAAGTAAAAACTAGGTACAATTTTCTACTATAGAAGTCACTGTTTTCTAATATGAAAAGTGTATTAAGATAATAAAAAATACTTACACTTCACAATAAATATATTTTTTTATTTTTTATTCTAACTATCAAATAAATTCGTGAAATTGTTAATAGATTATATTTAGTTTTTTCACCTAAAACGTGGCATCTGGCCTTTCGTGTAATATACTACAAATCATAAATTCTTCATATTTTATGTTGAAATAATATTTACCAGTTATATCTACTTAAAAAATAGATTAGTAAAAAATTAATAATTTGTATTTCAAGTAATTTTTGGATATAAATAACCAGATTTACCAAATTTGTAAAAAGACAATGAAAATAACTTACTAATGCATATAAATCCTCCCCAGACCCCAAGTATCCACCAATTTATCAATATCATTACATGTGCACTCCATATCTATTATATAATTTTTTTTATAAAATTTTCCTCAAGTACATGCATGCATAAACGAAAACGAATAAATAATACATATCCTGGATTTTGTTATGGTTATAGATAACACGAGATAGTAGAGGTATAATATAGGTATAGGTACAAACTATAATATTGTATGATTTATTCTCTAAAAATTCACATAACATTTTGGTTTTACACGTCAGAATTTTACATAAATAGGATGTACCTTTTTTATCATCATTGGTAGGGTAGGCACCTATAACCACAGTGTCCTTATAAAAGCTAACTACAAACGATGTTTTTATTTTGGCAGTGTGTCAGATTTTTGTAATCTGTATCACTGCCAATATTTTCTGTTTATCTGATGGCTGTCAAATATATATTAAGCATTATAATATATTACATTTATCTTGAAAAAAATTAAGTATGAACTGATTTTTATGTTTGCGATTTTCGTTTTTACACTCTAATATGTACTTACAAATTACAATCAGTTCATAAATTAAATTAATATCTAGAACATACAGATAAAATTAGTTAGGTACTAAAATAATTTATTTGTTTCATAATAAAACATAACTTAATAACTCAAGTTATAATGATATACGTATAATATTAAAAATAAATTATAGGTATCCGAGTATCACTATACTTTTTTTATATAAAAACACTTAGATGTATATTGAAAACGGAAGTACCTATACTTGTACTGCAAATAGTGCCAATAAATAGTTTGGTTTGAACTAAAATCCGTCGTACATGGATTTAATGGCTCTATTTGATTAAATGATATATTATTATTTAGAATTTTAAAACTAAAATAGTTTAAAAAATATACAACTCAAGTCAAAACAAAAAAAAACTTTAAACCATAAACTTCATCAATTGCGTTCACTATAAAAATCCAAACTATTACTGCAAAAAAAAATATTATTATACAATTTACTAATCCTCCACTTATAGAATTCAACTTTGGGAAGCATCCAAAAACTCAAATATAAAAATTATACAATCCTTCCAATCAATATCCCTTAGAACAATAACTAATACTCCACGGTATGTTAATAATTGAACGTTACTTAATGATTTCAACATAATGATCATTCCCATTCTAGCATCTAAATTCTACAAATAATTCTATATAATAAACCACAAATCCTCTCATATCAAATGTATTCTCTCTAGACCTATCCGATACAACCTACCATCTGGAAAAAAAATAATCCTAAGATGTCAACTTAATTATTTATACTCCAAAAAAAATCAATCCTCGAACTTAGATTTCAGATAATTTATTAATGTTATTATTACTTATGTCAATGGATATTTTCTATACTCATATCTTTCTCATGCCATATTTTTCTTTTTCCATCGAATGAATAATCATCAATAGGTACTTACTACTTATTGTATTTTTCAGTATAGATTGTAAATATAAATTATATATTACCTATAATAAAAGTAATAATTGTCTTGCTTTTCTCACAATCTTAAATATAAAACATTTAATTAGGTTTATTAAATTTAATTTGTACTTATATATTACTATTAATCATACTACATAACTACCGTATACAAGAACAAATTATATCAGAAGTAAAAGGGTAAGTCACTTTGCTGATATAATATTCCCAAATGGCTACGCACATTAGGGAAGTAATGGTTTAATGTGGCTTAATTTCGATGTAGCATTATATTGTAATGGTATCATTTAAGACCAGCTCCGAGTTGCGTCGTCTAACCTCTAATTATAATTTATTAACGACATTATTAGTTATAGTTGCACTTAAATACTGTATTACCTTTGAATTGTTTATTTTTATTTAGCTAATAGTATTTTTGATAACACCCATCAACTATCGGTTTATGCGAACATTTAAAATCCCCCTTCTCTCGTGTACATGCATATTGAAAGGCTTACCAATTGGCAATTACCATTGCTTTCTTAGTTTCTTACTTACAGTCTACACTCTACACCAATTAATTTTGGATGTAATAAACATGTAGATATTTATGAAGATAATATATGATTTTTAACAAAATAAAATTAATATAGAATTTATCAAAAACATTGTTTTGCTGCAATGTCCCAAAGAATCTCAATATAATTAATAATTATTACTTACTCCTCTTATTTGTTATAAATTATAAGTACCTACTACAAATACAATAGTTTCCTAGTTTTAAGATTAAGAAAATTAATTTAAATTATTTTTAAACTTTGGTTTACGTTTGTAATCATTAAAATATCTTTATATATTTTTAATATATAAAATATTAATTTAGAATAGGTAATCTAATTATTATATTTAAATCATAACTGAAATAACTCGTAGTAATAGCTTATTATATTCGTTTATAACATTTTTAAAAGTACATAATAGATACAGGGTACTCACTACTCACTTTATTTGTATATACACAGACGTACAGACAGTCCCGTAGAGATTTACTATTATATTTATAACAATATAACTTAGTTAGGAAGGTAAAAATTATCCACAGTATTCCAAAAATCTAAACTAGACAGTAAATTCTCGGGGGACTGAAACGTATTTAGTTCATAGGTTATATAATATTATTTTATTTTGTAAATAAATCTAATTCCCGTATACTTAACATAAATAATTTAAAAAAAAATACTTTATTAAATGTTGTTTAATCTAATAATCTGGTACAATCTGTTTAACTGTTTAAGAGTATTAGATACGTAACAAGTAATAGCTTAAATCATCATTGAACTATTGAGTTGTTAGGAGTTTATAAAATATATGTTGATAATATTATAAAAATATACAATATATAAATACATTATCATTATTATTATTATTATTATTTGCATTGATGATAAAAATTAGTGATATAACAACAAAAACCCTTCGTAAACTACGTGTAAAAATGACTAAGTAAAAAAAAAATTAGATTTTTAAGCACAATAAAGATGTGATAGGTATCATGAATACTTAATTCTAAGTAGGTATATTGAATTTAAGTAAACTTATTTTGTTTCAAGAATTAATTTACTTGGCTAGGAATTATTTCTTAAAAAAAACAAAATAATTAAATGTCGAAGGACTATTAAAATATAAATTATTATTATTAAAATGTATATACTATTTTAAATAATAACTCGCCAAGTAAATTAATTCTTGAAATAAAATAAGTGTACTAAAATTCAATATACTTATCATTTATTCATGTTATCACATCTTTATTGTTCTTAAAGATTTAATATTTTTTTTTTATTTAGCCATTTTTACACGTAGTTTATGAAAGGTTTTTGTTGTGATTTACCTATATGTATGTAAATTGAATAAAAGCGTTAATAATATTTTTTAGTATTATTATTTAGTTTGGCTATCAAAATGAATACTTTAATCACATAATAAACATTATCTTAGGCGAATAACAAGAATTATATTTTTAATTCATAATAATATATACATTATATGTAATATACATAACATATATACATACAAAATAGAAATATATGATATAAATTTAGTGATTTTAGACATTTTAGGGAAAAAGCTCCCCATGGATCTGTGTTCAATAATTTTACACTAGGAATTTGGAATTAAATTTTTGATTGTTAGATTAAGTTCCTATTTACTTTATTTATCTGACGACTGAGCCACTGAAGTAAATTAAAAATGATGAATTGATTCGTACCACGCGATTACACGAGTGTTTTTTATGTACCTAATCATTAATCAGTTATCAATACAAACATATTAAAACATATAATTATTATTACAATGTACTTACATTTTTGAGACATGAGTTATAACCAGTGTCGGCCTGGGATCTAAAGGGCCCAGGAGGCAAATTATTCAAAGGGCCTCTCAAAAAAATAGTTTTTATTAACAGCTTTTATTTTAATAAAAAAAAAATTGAATG
The DNA here is from genome assembly GCF_020184175.1 of Aphis gossypii. Taxonomy (NCBI): domain Eukaryota; kingdom Metazoa; phylum Arthropoda; class Insecta; order Hemiptera; family Aphididae; genus Aphis; species Aphis gossypii. Next base: position 31,773,016 of record NC_065530.1, on the reverse strand, counting down.
TTAAGATTAAAAACATCTATATTAATACAATATGTAACCACAAAATGTAATATGTATAAAAAATTAAAAACTGTATAATTGAACAAAACTAGATTTTTGTATAGTACATTTTATATTAGTAATCCTCTTAATAAATTTGATGAGTGAGCAGCATTGTCAATCAATTTTTTCGCATACCACTGGGCTATATATAGTAGGTACATTTTGGTAAATAATTTCATTAATTTCTTGAAAAATACGGGTAAGGGCCTCGGAGGCGATCGCCTCCTAGCCGCCTGGGCCAGGCCGACACTGGTTATAACTTGATGATAAATTGATTAATAATATCATAGTTAAATTGATTGATAATATCACAGTTTTTTAAATTTGGCGCTCATTTCATATGCATTATCATCCTCAAGTTACCAGAGTGAGAATTTAGTAATAAGATTTTTTGTAGGTTATGTTATTTATCAGAAGCAAGACAATCAAATAATAAATATTAATTTTCTATAATTTAAAAATTATTAGTTTAAGTAGGTATTATTAGTTTTTAGTTATTACAATTTTACATTATTACACAAAAGCTTCGTAGCCTCGTAGGTAACTCGTAAACATATTAATTATTAGGTTAGTACATGGTATAGAATTTTATATTTATTATTTAATCCTTTTTTTTTTTTTTTTGGAATATCTGTAGGCTCATTTTGAAAACTTTACAACACTTTAATTCCTCTATCAAGTAAGCATTTTGTGATCGGCTTTTGAATAATCATGTCCGCTCAATGTGAGAAAGTCAACTCTACTAGTCCAGCCTACGAGTTTGGTCCTAAATTAAAGCTGTTGCGCTCCAATGACCAGGTTCGGGAACTGCAGACCATACTTAGAGACAAGTAAGTTTGTGGTACCGTTACGAATGCATTTATGAAACTAAGCGTTCGTACGGTCCACAGAAACACAAGTCGAACGGATTTCAAATTTTATGCTGACCGTCTAATTCGTCTAGTCATTGAGGAAAGCTTAAACCAGTTACCATTTGATACTTGTATGGTTATGACACCTACTGGTAATTACTACAAAGGCACCAAATACCAAAGAGGTAACTGTGGTGTCAGCATTGTGCGTAGTGGAGAAGCTATGGAACAAGTAAGAATTTCCAAATATTAAAGAAAACCTATTTGCAATTTTTTTCATTGTTTAATTGTTAAGGGTCTACGAGACTGTTGTCGATCGATACGTATCGGTAAAATATTGGTTGAATCAGATTCAGATACTCATGAAGCCCGTGTGGTATATGCTAAATTTCCTCATGATATAGCAGATAGGAAAGTTTTATTAATGTATCCAATAATGAGTAAGTAATGTTGAAGACAAATTATCCAGACAATATACCCAATAATGCATTGTTTTTAGGTACTGGTAATACTGTTATTAAGGCAGTAAATGTGTTAAAGGAACATCGAGTGGCTGAAGACAATATAATTCTATCAAACTTATTCACTACACCTATTGCTGCTCAAACTATTACCACAGCATTCCCATTGGTTTGTTTTATTTGCAAATAACCTTTATAAATCTTAGATGATGAAAAATAATTAATTTTTATGACTTTTATGCTTAGATGACCATACTAACATCAGAACTTTATCACATCGCGCCCAACCATTTTGGCCAAAAATATTTTGGTACTGATTAAATATATTATTTGATTTATTATTGATATTTGCACAATATTATGTTTTTGGTAAGTAAGACTTTTACCATGCAAATCACAATGTGACCAATTCAAACAGACTTAATTATATATTTTCTTTCAACAATTTTTCCTATCGGTCAATTTTAATCATAAGATACAATTTACAACGTCTTATAACTTTATTTCAAAACATTTTTGTTTTTGTTATTACATAGATAGGTAATTAATTATAATTTTGTGCTAAGAACTTTTATATTTCGACTGAAATGTATTCAATATAAAGCTGTTTGTTTACAGTATTAAATTTGAATAAATGATATTTTAAGTTTTAAATTTTTATAAATTATCCAATAAATAAAATGGGTAGGTAAAAAAAAAATAAGTTATTAGTTATGAACAGTTTTTAATTATTTTGATACATTTTATATGACTTGTATTTTAATGACAATGTGATGCGATGGGTTATGTATTTTATGATGAAAATTTGTCCTTATTGGTACATAAACAATTATAATTTATTCATCCTTCTAAAACACATAACTCACCATACTTCTTAACCAAACTACATTTTTTATTAACCTTAAACCATAAGTTAATTTAACCACATGATATTTACTTAAATAAATGGAAGTATTTAAATGTCATTTGTAGAAAAACTAAAATTGAATAAGGTTTTTAAAAAATATATATATATATATTATCTCCTTATAACATTGAATCATTAAAATAATTTTTTTTTATACTAAATGTTTACACACAATCTATTACAATACGTATTTCTTCTAAAACCACAAGATTTTGATTATGCCACTGATATTTTATGTATTAAAAGGTGGTTATAAATAGTTTCTACAATTTATTAATGGAACTGTTTATAATATTGTAATATTATACTTTTCTATGGCTATATTTAAATAGACGTATTCTATATAATGATTTAAATAAATAATATGAAATTAAATTAAGTTTTTTTTTTTTTTTAACCAGACAAATTTAGTTAGTTTTATTTAACCAAGGACCATTATATATTGATAAGTAACAATAATTAATGAATATAATGACATTTTATTTTATTTTTTATCAGTTTTATATAAATCTCAAAATAAAAATTTACAAAACAATTATTTTTAAGAACAGTGTATTCAAAATAAATTTGAATTGAATAATAAATATTTTTAATTGACATATATTCAGATGAACTGGTTACAAGTGATTTAATTAGCCACACTTAAAAAAATTTAACGTCTATACAACAAAGCAATCAATATTTAAATTGATCTTTTAAAATTGTATAATATATTTAGCAGTATTTTAATATAAATATTCAAATATTCTTAATATCTAATAGTTACTTAACACGTTGACTGCATACTGATGCCAATCAGCGTCATGAAGATCATTCAGCAACGCGTTTGACGCCATTTGGTGTCCAATATATATTTAAAGTAAATGGCTTATTATTTCCTACGCGTTGCTGGAAATGGTTTTATTATTATTTAGTGTTTTTAAATATGTATTTGACCAATGTATGGCCTTATAAGAGAGGAGCAATTTTTTATGTTATTTTTAGAAAAGTGACATACGTACTGGGTGAAAACTGCAAAAAGACATATGCAGTCTACGTGTTATATACTATTAATTTCAACAAGTATACTTTTAAAATAATTGTGTGTAAAGTATTTCAAATACATAGTCTAAAAAAGTCTATCAAATGTTTGTATAATATTATATTTTTTTATAATATGGCACTTACTGGTTATTACTCTACCACTAAAATTATTAATGCTACTTATTATAGGTACACTATTTCAAATAATCAAAACATTTTAGTATAATATGACATTCATTTTTAAATTTAACTTAGTATATATTATGAAAAGCTACAATGCAAATTGTAGCTAGTTACATTTTGAATTACTTCAAACTATATAACTGCTTAAGCCATTGATTAAATATACAATTATATATTTTATTGATGGCTTAAGTGTTAATTAACTAATCATTTCAACTGACAAAAATAAATAGAGTAATTTTGATGCATGTAACTGATTGTTGCCATATACATTTGTAATGGCTATATTATTTACTACTTTACTAGTACATATTTTACAAAATTTAAATAATCTTACATTAATTTTTTTGTATATTATTTAATAAATGTTAGTAAAATCTAATAAAAGACATATTTAAAAATATTGTCCATATTTTAACTTAAATTTTATTGTTCTTAATTTTCATACTAAAATTTAAAATATATAATATTTATTATTTTTAAATTTAGCCAAAAAAGATTTATTTAGGAGAAATGTTAAATAGTAATTACATAATTTCAATTAATTTGTGTAAAAGTGTTCACAAACTTCTATACATCAATATAAATAACAATTTTCTATACTACCCTAGCTAATGCTATATCAGGGGCGAAGTGACTCCTAAATTCTTACCGGGCAAACTGATAATTTCAGGGCACTTTTTAATATCAGCCCTACAGTCTACGTACATTGACATAATACATTTTGGGGGGGAATGCGTTTATATAATTGTTAATGTCCAATCAATGTACACAAAACACTGATCAGTGATCACTCATCACATATGTCTTCTAATATTGTTTTCAGTTTCACTGTAAACTATTATAATATTATAGGTCCTTATACTAATATATTAATTTACGATGAACACATTTTTATATTTTTTTAGTGAATTATGTTTTTGCCACCGATCTTTTGGAATTTTTTAACTAAAAGTTATTAGTTTTATTTGATTTTAGCTGTAAATAATCTACAAATTAAACGATATAAAGTTTAAGATTTTAAAAAAATAACATATACCTACTTCACAATTTTAGTATGTCCTCTTATTTAATATAACACAACACTTATACTTATTAAAAAGCAATTACTAACATGTTTAACAAATAATAATTATTAATGTAATTACAATAACAATTTACTTCAAAGATTACTTTTAGTACCCAGTTCATTAATTATAATATTATCATTATCTAGTTCTATTAGAATTGATTTTTCTATATATATCAACATAAATGCTTCTAGATCATCATTTGTCATAGAATTTCTCAATCTATTTTTTAGATATTTAAGGGAAGAAAATACTGTAATTATTTATTATTATAAACCAAAAGAAAGAAAATTTAAAATCGAAAAACTATTCAGACTATAATATGCTTAGTCCCAAATTGCATAGGTATTAAATTAAAATATGATAACCAAACATTATTAAAAAAAGTAATTTATAACATTATATCCAATAATACGCAATATAGAATGATAATAAGTTATTAATAACCTTATTAGTTGAACTTATCATTTATCCTTTTTTTATTATCCAGTATCCTTCTAATTTAGACTCAATCATTATACATTTATAACTAAAAATTATTAAATAATAGAAATATAGAATAAAAAAAATTAGATAAATATAAATAATACAAACAAACTTAATATTTATAATTAAATAAAAATAAATTAAAGAATTATATTCTTATGTTTATACCATTACCTAAATCCAGAATCCATATATATAAGGTACAATATTTTATAAATGTTTTAGACAAACTATAACCCAAATAACCCATCTTTATATTAATTGTCTATAAAATGTAAATTGCACAAATTATTAATATGATTTTTTAAATATTTCAAACAAGTATGGTGAAGTCATTAAAAAACCTTATACTAGCTACTTAGGAAGTAGATATCATTAAATCTTTTGAAATTAACTAAAATTCTCATTGGGTTTTGGGTATGTATATGATTTATGGTATTTTCATACCACAAATTATCATTTGACAATTTTCAATTAAAACATTACTTATATTACAATTACAAATATGCTGAATTCCACGACTAATGTGTGGCCAAGGTGACTTTAATGACAATTAAACTTTAATTCCAATTAATGTAATAGACTAAAATTATAATATCTAGTCATCACAATTTTCGGGAATACTTTTAAACAATTAAAACTATGCGTAATTGTATGTATTGTGATTAGTTATAATCTGTCCATACCAATAAAATTATATTGAAAATCATCAGTATTCTGATTGATTAAAGGTTGATAACTACCCATCCACAACACAAAGACTAAGTTGCAAAACTGAGTTATTCATTATAAGTTTTTTTTTTAAAAACGAAGAGAAATTTTTAACTGCTCTGCTGTACAGTAATAGTAGCTAGTAGGTATTGAATGTATCTCGTCAGTGAGTAAGTCCCTTTACTGTGTGTTAAATTTGAATTGAAATAATATAAATCATTACATACGAAAAATGATTCTAAGATAAGGCAATCTGTTGTATTATGTTATCAAGTATATTTGAATTGCTATTAAAGTAATTTATTCTAATAATGTGGTAAATTGAATTAATTTTTGTTTGGTGTAAATATTTTAAAATGTCATTGTGTAATATAATGATAAACGTTAAAAGTTTCAAGTACGTACCTATAAATAATATTTTTAGATTTCAACTAAATAACACAAGTTATTATTACTAAATATCTAAAGAAAAAAATTCATGTTTGTACATTTTTTTAGATTTTTTTTTTATTTCATAATACAAAAAAAGATAATAGAATATTATATAATATATAATTACTAGTACGTTGTTCGTGGAAAATGTTACTATAAAAATTTAGATATCAACTATTTAGTTCAGGGGTCTCGCAAACTGTTTTATTCAAAGGCCACAAAAAAATATCATCATCTCTTAGCAGGCCAAAAGTGTATACCTACATATATTATAACACTTTAATTTTTAATTTTTAAGTATTAGATATCTCCTCGTATATTTACTAATTACTATCCTATGGGAGCCGTGGACCGGTTAAAATTTGTTTGAGGGCTGTATCTGCCCCGTGAGCCATTGTTTGGAGACCCCTGATCTAGTAATTTGTTAAGTTATACCAAAACAACAAAATTGAGGAATTTCACTTGACATTTTTTATTAAGTACCCAAAAACTGCCCTCAGTTAAAAACCAATGCACTTTTACTGTCACAAAAGTTGATGAAGACAGAAATAAAATCAATATAATAATAATAATTTATTTTAACTCTACAATAAAGGTAATATGATATACAATAGAAACATACAAATATGCAATATATACAAGAGTTAATTACCCCTTCTCAAGCTTGTGGTAAGAGGAGGGTTCTTATAACATAATATTATAACAGAAACAAATTTAATTATTTAAATACTATATTAACCAGCAATAACAACGTGACGACAAATATTACCATTAGTTAGAATATTAACACATACAAATAACTGACTTTTCTGGTAATAATTAATAATTGTGTTTTTGAAATACAATTTTTTTAGACTTGGACTTAAAAAGCTTTTTATTGATAATTTATTGAACTTCTTTAGGAAGTTTATTAAATATTAATGTGGCTCTATAAACATAACAATTCTGACAAGTAGTAATATTGTATTTAGAGATATTAAAAACATCCTTCTATCTTCCCTTAAAAATGTTAATTAAGCAATTATCATTACTCTGAATTCTGATTATGTATATCTGTATAATATACTGAATTGAATAATAATTGAACAATAATCATAAAATTGATTTTTGTTAAGCAGTTGATTATATCAAAGCATGGCGTTTTAATACCATTATAGTCTTCTAAAGCGATTCTTATACTCTACTCATACCTTAAACTTCATATTATATTAACTTGGTAATTTGTCGTCTAACTTTTTTGGCAGGTACCTATGTTACATCTTTTTTCACTTAACAATCAAATTTCAGTATAAAATTCCTACTTAGGTATGTATAATATGTAATTATTTATATTATCATCATTATAGACATAATATTATGCAGTTTTAAACATTGATTATATAGTAGTAATTTTATATGAATAGCATTTTATAATCAATGGTGATAGTATAATAAATAATAATATACAATATGGATAAAACTCTATAAGGTCTTACTTTGCGTATAGCTTAGCTGATGGTTGAACGGACTAGAACAAAATAAAATAAATCAACCTATTAATATTCTTGACGAGGATGATATTATGAAATATGTGGAATAATAATATCGTGATTTAACCGATTCAAGGGACAAGCAAAAATAATAGTTTTAGCGCGTATGTGAAAAACGTTAATCGATCTCCGAATGTTTTCATTGCTAGATGACGCTACAATACACGGGTTTTATCGAGTAAAAAATGTTCACAATATTATATATTATAACGTGTTGTACTTTACAACCGCCACTATTAATGGACAGATTGATCTATATAGACATATAGTACACTGACAAGAGCTATGAAAGCATATTGAAATTTGTCATTACATCTATATGAGCTCCGCTTTCCCTCATTTGGTCTCCCACATACACTGATCGTATACAAAATAATACACAATACTGTGCAGCCGACAACCAAACATAAATCATCTTACTTTTTAGTTCATTATATAGTTGTTTCGTCTGTATCATCACTTCATCAGATGTATATAGTAGATTATTATTTTGTTAAGCACAACAATTTTGTTGACTATAATATATAAAGAAAGCCCATTTTAAATTTCAATTCATCACAATTTTTTCTTACGGTACCTATATCGAAATTATAAAAGTTTTATTTTTTTTAGCAGGTATATTACATTCAACTTATCAAAAAACAATAACCACAAATTTAGAAAAAAAAATCTTTTTAGAAAATTGAATTAATAATTTATAAAATTTTAAAACAAACAAATGTTTATTGGTAGGTACCTATTAATTATTCTTATATCGTAGGTCCTATCTATTACACTGTGCTGTACCACTCACAATTTTATACTGCGACAATAATATAATGTGGTGTATTACAATTCTATAATTTTGATCTATAATAGTATAATACATATTTTGGCGTTTCATTTATACCTACTCCACGCAACTATACAGGTGTCAGGTAGGTACTCTTAAGTAGATATTTCTAGATTTATTGATTTAAAAATTATGCTTACGATTAGTTATTATTTATTTTAAGATAATCTATTATAAATATACCTACCTACAATATAATTTTTATACGATATACATACAGGTGAAATACTGAAATGTAGGTATATAATGATACGTGAATATCAGAATATGTATGAAATATATATATTCAATATCCATATTCCATAACACATTATTTTCAAATTATGGCGATAGAAAATAGGTAAGTAGTATACTATGTACGATGATTATTGAAATGTTCGTAAAAAAAAAAAACAATAAAACAGTAATAGTAGACAGGTGTAGGTAATGGGGTCATGTTTAGATATACTTGTATCTAAATATTTTGTAGATAAATATTTTATTGTACTTATAAGTGATGTATAGTGAAAAAGAGTTATTATTAGTTAATTTTTTTTCTGTTTACGTACTTCTCAAAATATTAGGTATATATTATATATATTATACAATATATTCTTTATAAATATACCATAATTATTCGTGTTGTGTATTTTATACTACATAATATACTGCAATACTGTATAATATTAGTATAATATTACTTATATCTAAGTTTACCGCAGTAGATATAACGTGCATGTGACGGCGATAAACTCGTAGGTACCAGCTATGTGATCAGTAATCACACATCTTAGTCTTATTATTTGTTTACCCATTTATAATATATATATATATATATATATATGCGTACAAACATTTAACGTTTTCTAGCCACCTACGTGTTTCTTCCGACTTTCTTTTTCTAGTCTTTTTTTTTAACCGCTATAATCAAACTATATTAGTTTTTTATTTCCTTTTGTTCGTTTTAAACGTAAGAACTCTTTAGAACTCGGTAGTCGGTGTATTGTAAATATAAAATATATATAAATATACGGTATGCAGCTCCTAGTCCATAGATATACGTTATAGTACCTACATTTTCTCGTATATATACGTATATACCTATATATATAATGTGTTAAATTGTTTAAGTATAAGTTTATAATCGTGTGTGTTAATTATTCAAAACGAAGTCTTAATAATCCTAAAATCATATAAGTATATACCATATACATTATGTACAGTATACCCTTTATGTATTAGGTATTAGGTACGTATATATTATGTAGATTGTAGATGTAGGTACCAGCCAGTAGCCTCCAAAGTATCAATTAAAATATGCTAGAAACTGCAACGAACAAATTATGTATTATACACATACAGATTAGGAATTTTACCATTATGATACTTTGTACAATATGAATAAAAAGTTCTAAATTCTAATACCTTTTCCAATTGCGAGGTTGACTGTTTTTAAGTGAAATTCAATATCAATATTTACGAAAAAAATGATACTGTTCACTTATATAGCGATACGCCGATAGATATTTATTGTTGTATTAATGATCCCTTGTAGGTTTGAACTTCAGACACGTTGCTAGAAAAATATAAATACATTTAGATTTAATTATATAGATGCGAGTATATAATATATAATATAATATATATATATATATTATAGAAAAGGTTTGTATATAGTATAGACTTGTCTTTGAACATTTTCTTGTTTATCAAACCACTGGCATTAAACATAATATCAATAATATATTAATATGTAAAATCATATAATATGTAGGTAAGTGATGTGACTTAAACGTAAACAAGACACTACTACACAAGTAAAAATACTTTATAAAAATTACTAGGTAGGTGCACTTTAACACTTATGGCTACATTTTTAGAGCGTATAGTATTTACAGGTAAAACTGTTTAATAATGAATAAATATTCAAAAACTATTGAAAGTGTAACTAAAACAATCATAATAATAATACTAAGTTAATATATATATACATATATATATTATTATTATTATATTTTGTGTTGGCGCAATTTAATTAACAATACACATTATGGAAAAAAAATAGATTTGTTGCAGCGACCCCTGCCCTACACAAGTAAAGATACGCTGAACTTTTAGTAATATAACAGGGGTGGCCAACATCATGAATGTGTTCGCGAGCCATATGGATAAATACAATTATGCCGAGAGCCAAAATGTTTATAAATACATTTTACATAATTTTATAACATTTAATAAACGCTTACCAAAAAAATTAAATTTATAACAATAGTAAGTAAATTTAGATTTTATAAATAAGACGCGAGCTACATCTGACTATGACAAGAGCCACAATTTGGCCACTCCCGATATATAACGTTATTTTAAAGTTTTAAACTATACTTTATTGTACCATCCAATATCTATATCCTATACTATTTCATCTACTATGATGCAGCTGACATTTATGTCGTTTAGTGTCAGAGAAGAAGTATGTACTCGTAATAATTGTTATCGATTCTGTATAATGTGTATTAATGATACATTTTCAGTGGTCATCCCTCCACTTATTTTAGTAGTTGTTTTCCACTCTACGCCTTTTATTTTATTGAAAATTATTCAACTCATTTGTAACATTTTAACATTTGACATCAAAAATCAGTAGGTAAGTCAAAACGTCACTCAGTCTCTTGTAAACTATAATTTTATAATACATAACTGCAATTTCTACTAAAATATATTAGCAATATGCCAATAGGTAACATTATTCACTACAATAATTACCTATGATACTATAATGGTTAATAACAGTTAAAAATAATGCCGAGTAATTGCACTGTAATTTATAAAAATGCAAAAATTAACTGGATCGTCTAGACTTATTGGTTCCATTTTTTTCATCCACGTCGATGAATCAAGTTAATCGTATTAAAACAGATGAAGAAAAATTGATTTTTGTACAGTACGATGAACGTATGGGTACAGTGTTACATTTACATTTTTACAACAACTTTATTGGATAAAACTTTTAGTTAGGGACAGACGGCGTTTTTCTACACATTATATTGTTATTCGGTATAATAGCGAGTTATTTAAAATATATAATCCAAATAGGCACAACTATGTGGGGGTTTGAGAGAGTTTAAAAAACGTTAATTTAGTCTCATCTGCATAAATTTCTTGGTTATTGCGGAAATCTTATTTTAATAGTAAAGTCAATATAGATAATTTCATATTTGTTATCCGCATATTATTATGCATATGTGTAATGCGAATTTTATTATTATTAACTGTACCTAAATAATAAAAAAAAGTAGGTAGCTACACAAGTGTGTTAGTGTGGGGTATACTTCCTATATATACGAGTATATAATATATGTTTCAAAAACTGCGTATAAAAATCAATACCTCAGAACCTAGCTTATTCTTATGTAGGTAATATAATAATTGTATTCATATTAACATAATAATATATGAATATTCCAAATTCCAAATGTGTACTTGAGTAATTTCAAAATAATTATTAAAAATTTAATGAAAATATAATTCGTTTACATAAAAAACAGATTTCAATTATTTTTAGTCAGATAAATCTTTAAATTTAGATATTTTTCTCATGATTCCCGACTTGACTTAATAAGTTATATTACTTAATAGATACCTATAACAAAAATTAATAAAGATATTTTTAAGATGATAAGTATTAATAAGAAGCAATAATTGTTAACTGTATTGTAAACCTCAGTTATAAATTCTACAACACACTCTTAAGAGTTATAGAATAAAATATTATACTTGAATTTATACAATTTTGATTTAGCCTATACACTATTGTATACTATAATAATGCTACCATATTGGTGTACTATTTTAAAACAGTCCTAATTTACTCCAAAAATTATATTTTAATATGTGGTTTAAACTTTAAGATGAAAAATATTGATTTATGATTTTACTCATGGGAGAACAACATTTTGCGAATGGTTAAAATAAGACTATACGAGACATTACCTTTGAAAGCTTAAATACTAACTTGATGTGACAGTGTGTACTTTTTATTTTAAGTTTACCTTGTTTGAATAATAATGGTCACACCGAAAATGACCTTGACGATCAGGCATCAAGCGAATGCGGTTCTCTTTCGATCGTAACAAAAGTGGTTTTATCGGTAGAGATAGACATTTTGGTTCAATTATTTTGTATTCGAAAGCTAATTGTATGTCATTTTATTTACATTGACGTGTCTATATTATATTCTACGGTTATTTGATTGACCTTTACAGTTTACAGGCACATGCGAGTTATTAAATATGACACCATGTGAATATGTGCGATAATAATAATATATAAATATATCGTATCGTCCTCTCACAAAATTAAATAATAAAAAACTATTAATACTTCCAATCTAAAACCGCTGCAAATTGCAATCATAGTAAATTATGACAGATATTATTATGATTATTATTATATTATTTTATATTCATCGTAACGCCCGGAAAATTCAGTTCACGCAACGTGTTGACAGATCATTATTACTATTTCGTAATCCAAATGTCAAAGTTAAGATGATAAAAACAGTCATGTTATCATATTATTTAAGTTCATGACCTTTTCGTTAAAAAATAAATAAATAGGACATTTAAACACTATATTATTATACATAACATACGTACATATAGAAACTTGATTAGTGATTCAGTTTTTGAGGCTGACACTGAGCACGCCAACAAACCATTGTAAAAGAGAAAAATACCTGCAGTATCGCGATGATATTTCATGTACGTGTATATCGTGTATCAACGATATTATTGTCGTTGTGAAAATTGGCTTTGAAGAACGTCTTGCAAAAATAATAATGTAATAGTTTGCATTTTTTTTCTGATAGATTTTCTATATTTATTGATGGGATTTCTAGGTACGCAGTTTTCCACGAATCTTGTCGATACGGAATCACAAAAATAGATTTAATCTATTCCGCGATGGAATAGTACACGGCACCGACCGATGATAAGATAATGTAATATCTTACATATAGGACGTATTATGTAATATTAATACGATACGAATACTTGGAATTTATGAAAATAATTCATACAGGTATTCCCCTTAAATCGGACGCTTAACCAGAGTTCTCGGGGAACCTGACTGTATGACCCATGTACAATATTATGATTAATAACTTTAAATACCTCTCACTCGATAAAATTATTATTAGTGTTAATTTTGAATTATTATTGTGAAGCGCATAAACATTAATATACAGAGAGTATACCTATAAGGCTGTAAATGACCGTACATTTTTGCATCAGTTTGTCGTAAAAATTCCGAGAAATGTTATTCTTAGGCATCGTTCCCAATTTTGAACGAAGCTAGAGATGACGTAGGTCGATTGGTTAATGATTTTAGAACGATAAGTATAATTTTTTTGACATGATAACGTCTTATAAATCGATGAACGCCGGTTGCATGTACGAAAAAATGTCACTTTCCGCGCGTTCTTATGAAAATCACATTAACTAGCCGAATATATTATCAAACAAGTGAAAAGTTAATGTGGTTTTCATAAAAATAACTATAAATATAATGATGATGATTCACATTAAATTTGCAGAAATTGAAAAAATAAATTGTACAACCTGACGAACGAATGGCTTTCGCGGGTCTCGCACTGACTTCAAGGAGTAATTTACTTATAGAGTCGCAAGACGCTGCCGCATCCACGCCTTGCAGGATGATAGTGAATTGTGATTGTAAACTTTGCATAGTGATTTTGCTCCTTTTACTTATATAGGTAATTTGTGTTACATACTAGATATATATAATAAAATTATACAATGAACATAATACTATATTCACGCAGTACGTTGGCATATTGACTTATAAGTCAAGTTCAAAAGTCCTATAATTGTATTCATTGTTTTTATCTAAAATTTATCCAACCTACTGAATTAAAATAATAATAAAGTACTATTATTGGTAATATAAAAATACATTTATTATAAGTAAAATCGTCTTAAGAAAATAAGAAATAGACCGTATAGACATTGATCTATTCGTCAAATCCATCTAGATTTTCTTTAACAAAGATTTATCATTAAATTAAAAGTTAACTCGTGGCCCAATAATTCAATTACAAGATGGGTCAATCGAAATCTACTTACAGTTAAGCGAGTTTTCCGGTTTTTTTTTATGACGGGAAGGGGGTTTCTATTTGACTTTTTAACGGCAAAGACTTACAATATCAATGAGAGACTAACTCAAAACATATCTGACATACGACAAGTTTGACACAACGAGTATAATATAATATTGTACTTATATAAGTATTTAGGTACATCGTACATGTTATATACCGTGAGTGGGCGAGACCGGACGTCCGCTATTGATTACGACCTTCGTTTCCGGTAGCAATTACGATTTATTTATTTTAACACCCGACGATGTGCTCCAAAATTTTTTCTGACGTTGGTCTGCACGACTGCACGTAAAAAAACTCAACAAAACGTGAAGAATAGGATAGGTACAGACCATAGGCACCGACTGCATGGATGCTCTGGGGCCGTAGCCCCCATTAAAAAGATTGAGATTTGAATTTAATTTAAGAGGAGACAGTTAAAAATATAGACATAAGTAGTCCACTTCCTGCGTCTCTACTCTTCAACCACATATATTTAAATTATTTAGAAGAGCAAAAGTTATCGATAATAATTAGTAAACTCGACCCCTATTGACATTTACAAAACCTGGCGCCTATGATACAGACACTTAATAATTCTAGTACCTACTACCTATATTATATCGTAATCTAAAAAGAAACTGAACACTATATGCACAAAAATAATTCAAGATTTCCGAACTTATGAGACCTTATCATGTAAGAAATGTATCTACGATCGAATACGATACGAAAAATATTTTGAAAAGTAATCCATTGCGAAGTCTTCGGATTATTTTGTTATATTTATACGTCATAATATTATCATACATATTGCTATACACAAGACAACATAATATTAGTAATAGGTTGTATGCCATTAAAATATATTTTCAATGCGAGTATACGACTGCGTGTAATTAAGTCACTAATTCATAAATTGTAATTTTTTTTGTAATAATATGTAACTACTTTTACACATTTCAATTTTCAGCAAACCATAAAATTCTATTATTGTAATATTAAAGTTTTATCTAGCCTGCATATAAATAATTCAAGTACATATAAAAATAATCAGAGTACTGGCAGTGACGCATTTTTAAAATAATAATTATATATAAAAAAAAAAATGTAATTAATTTTAGTAATCTATGGTAAATAGTTAATTTGAAACATCTATACACTATTAATACATTACTACTTAAGTTTAATTCGTCAATAATGGATAAAATACTAATCAGCAAACGACAATAATTATTAGTTTTACAAATTATTTCTTAATTACATTTTTACGATTTGTTAAATTTGATTATTTCATGAGTTATTGTTACTTTGAATGTCAAAATATTTCACCGTAGAATAATATTTTAATTGGATGTTTAATTGTTGGACTCGGCATCCATCACTTTTGTCGCATGATAATGAAAAATATCACACCATACCCTAACTTATAAATTATGATAAGTATATTTTATTAATCACGCAATTTACGAGAGACCTAATGTAATAAGTTTTCTCTTAATTTTACATTCTGCAATTTACTTGGTTTGAAATATTTTAATACATACATTCATGCATAATGTAGGTATATTACCTATTTTAAGTTTATCGACTATATCAAATTGGGTATTATATGTATTATTGCCTATTGTAAACTATACACAAATTTAAAACATATTTGATATGGATTCACGTATTTTAACCAAAACGTCGACATCATATTATTATAGTATCAACATTTAACGCTCCGACTGAACAACTGACATGGTTTTAGTAATATGTATAAGGTACGGGTCTCTTAAACCTAACAAACAGTAAATAGCGTTATCTATAAAATAACGATAACGTCATAATATGATTTTTAATATTTGACGACATATTGTAAACGATGACTCACGATCATTTCCGTCCGGTGTACAAAGATTATACAAATATTATAAATTAAATAGTTTATATATTTTGGTACGAACTTGAAACCATTTTTTTCCTTTTATTAATTCCAGATAACTCCGATACTGCGATAATATACACATTTGTAAAGAGATAATTAGAAAATAAAATCAATACCAACAATTGATTTTTTTCTATTTATTCAAATTTAGCATTGCTGTTTCAATGGTGTAGCTAGCCATTATGAGATATATATTTGTATGGACTATGGACGGGTGTGGTTAAGCTTAATCCAACTTAATAGACAAATTTATGTTCTAACGCAGTAACGTGAAAAAACCATTGGAACGTTAAAAATTCTAAAATAAGACTTAAATATATTATATAGTTTATTGAATAATCGATCATTTTTCCTACACGATACTAAGTCTATCATAATAATTACATAAATGAAACCGGCATGATATCCCATTTTAAATGAAAAAAAAACAGATATCAGAACATTTATTTTTATTTTAAGATAAAATTTGATTTAGATAATTTTAATAATTGTAGAAAAACAGACACAATTTTGGTAAAAAATATGTTTAGAGGAAAATTGC
This sequence comes from Aphis gossypii, assembly GCF_020184175.1. NCBI lineage: Eukaryota > Metazoa > Arthropoda > Insecta > Hemiptera > Aphididae > Aphis > Aphis gossypii. The sequence goes on along the minus strand of NC_065530.1, from coordinate 31,755,882 downwards.
AGTTCAACGCATTTTTACAGTTACAAGTTAGCTACTCGTCCATTTTATACAATGGTTTACTAATAATTATAAAAATTTTTATCATTCTGTCTAGTGTGCATTTTTTGTGCTGAAGACGATAATGGAACTAAACAACTTTTTCAATAAGGTACTTAAAATTCTATATGGCTATAACTCTATAAGACACGTGCTTTAACAAAAATTACTTTTTAAAGTTTTTTATAAGAAAAAGAAATGTATTGAATTTCCGTTTCTATATTTTCGTTTTTGCTACAAAAATACATATACCTACAAGTTACAACATTTAATTATATAAAAAAGTAGACTTTTACGTGCATAATATGTGATAGACAATACGACGATCCCAGTTCAGTATGCCGTTACGTAGCTTTTTTCAATTCCTTAGTCCATAGCTAAAATTAATAATAATAATGTATTATAGCGTAATATGAGTGTAGAAATGTAACACCTTTATCATTTTTTTTTTAATACACTTTCAAACTAAAACAACTTATTTTTTTTGTTTGAATAAGCCACAAGGGTTTGAAAAAGCGCTCTTTTTTTTTAAAAAAAATATAGTTACTTATTCCATATGATATTGTAAATAATCATCTTTACCCGCGTGGTCGTGTCGCGTGAGTGTCTCTAGCAGACCACATAATTATATATTTGCCAATACATACATATTATGTCGTTGCGTATAATAAAATAACATATTTTATTTTGACGAGAAATTAGATCAGATTTAATTAAAGTCCGAAAAAATTACATTTAATCAGATTTTAATTGAAATTTAAAAAATCGATTCCTGGAATACCAACCCACAAAAAAGAACCAATAAAATCAAACAATTTTTTGGAATTGAAAACCGTTGTCATTGTTTTATCAAACTATTAGTTCTGACTTCTGAATAAGAAAATAAAAACGCGATTTCAACAGCAATAGAGGTAAAGTATTTTGCAGGCGCATGGTTGTAAACGATTTTATATTATGTTTTTCACATTATAATACACTTGAAAGTACCTATTAGTAGTCTTGTATTATGCTATTTAAGGATAATATTATATGGAATGTACAAAAGCTGTATTCACACTTCGCAGTGTATGATTAATATTTAATTGCACATCAAATTACCTCGATAGTTTTTATCTATACATTATAAACTATAATTCTAACCAGTTTAATCGTGATTTGTGGACGACAACCGTGCAAAGTTCAAAATGAGAACATATAAATATGTACTGCAATCCCTTGCAATAAGTGACCTTATTGATTCTAGTATCCTACCACATTTGTTTTAGACTTAAACGATCGTAAGAATAAGTTTAAATAAACCGCAGGAGTGTACAAAACCTTAAGCATGCGCATTTCATTGGAAAATGTTGACAGTGTTATATTTTGTTATTCCAGAAAGTGTCAATCCGGAACTTTTCATATTTCAACCATCATCATTCGTTACATCTGATCCCGCTTAAAAAGCGTTATACATTTCTCTTCAAAACTTAAGCTAGTACGTAGTTTGATAAAATAATTATTAAACAGAATACTTCAATCCATTTTATCATCTTACTATTCCTTATATTTAAATATCTATATATCTTTATGTTTTTATTTTATTATATATTATGAGACTATTAACATACATAAATGATTTTTTTTGATTATTTTGTGTGTAAGTGTTAAAAAAATAATATATTGTGTACTTCATGTATGTTTTTAAGAAAATATATAGGTATAATTACATCATTTTTTTATTAGGTTATTCATATTGTTTTATTTTAAAAATAAGTCAAAAGTAAAATAAATTAAGAGATAAAAATTATTAAGATTATAATGTTTACACGCACAGGATGCTCAATATACTATATATAATATATTATATAGAGATTACAATACCCTTTGCAATTTTGTGCCGCTATTACAGTGTTCTATATTTTAACATAATATAATAATAATAAAAAAAAGCTTACTTTAGTGTTAAAAGTATTTACATTGAAGTATAAATTATTATTATTTTATTGATTTTTTTTTATTTACATAGAATTTTCATAAACATGATTTTAAATGTCAAATATTTATTTATTGCTACATATATTATATTGTGATTAATGAAAATTAAATTGAAAGTTATAATAGTAATATTACAATAAAAATTGTTTTATTAATTTAATTTTTCTGATAAAAAGTTGTTTTATATGTTTATTTATCCATATTTTAGACTTTTACTCTCCAATGAAAAAAGTATTCTATTCTATGTTCTTATAAAATTATTTATTTTATGTTGATGTAAACATTTTTTTTTTAAAAACGTTAAAACCATTATCGCTTTATTATTACAGTTCGATTGTTCATTTATACAAATCTGTATATTAACATGTTAGGAATTCATCATAATTTAAACTTACTACGTAGGAATATGATTTAATTTTTTTTTGCGTATAGTGAAGAAAATATCGAATTTTTTGTTGTTTTTATAATGAGCCTTCTATTGTCCCAGATGTTTCCATTATTTCCTTTAAGTAGTTGAAGCAGGCGCGGATCCAGAACATATTTACGGGGGGGGACATCTTGAATAAAATTTCGCTAAAAACGCTAATGGCCAAATAATGCAGATATACATACAGTGTAAACCAGAGTTTACGGGGGGCATGGCCCCTTGCCCCCCTTAGATCCGCGCCTGAGTTGAAGAACGGTTTGCTATCGACTAGGTTTATTGAGGTTAACTAGTCCGCCGACTTTCGGCTGCATAACTTCACCACATCTTTCTCTGTCCACGTCGTGTACATCATTTCGTCAGTACCTATAACACCGTTCGGACATAAAAAAATGATTTTAAGAATTTTATTAGGAATACTACGCTCAATAATAATAGTATTGTGTAATGATGAATATTATAAGAATTATTATTTCTTTTTGTGTATTTTAATTTTTAATACATATGTATAGCCCCCAAGCGCCCCCTTATTTGATGCAATAAGTATATTATATAATAATATGATTATTTTATTCTAATTACCCATATTCGAGATTAAAATCAACTGCACTTTGGGTATTTCTTAATGGGCTTATAATGCTCAATTTTGAGTTTTACTATATCTGTTAGAATAAGGCCCGGACGCTAATGTAGTAAATACATTTTTTATATTATATTATAACGTGATGCAATTATTATTTACAATATAATATAAGATATCATGTATGAATAATTAAGACACTTAGTGCAATGTTTAATATTATTGACAAAGACGTTTTGAAGACTATGTTAAATTAGAGGTTTTTTTTTTTTTAGTGCGCAAAGACGACAGCGTCGAATTTTCAGTATCGCTCGATCGTTCGGTTCGACCGTCGGCGTTTAAGTACATAGTATATACATATATATATACTATACAGTACGGTAAACAACCTCCGAAAACGTCAATGCACTCGGCGGCTTTCCCTCGTTACCACCCCTCAGCCGACCGTCGTGTAGTTTTCCGCGTCGTAAAACAGATGCCGCGACGAAAAATTGATTTCCCCAGTTTTGTTGATATTTATATACAGCTACACGCGTATGCATACAAACACAATATATTTTGTGTAGACACATAACGCAGCTAAACCTACGTATAATATACACAAGCGTCATAATATTAGTATTATACAACCATATTATACTGTGGGCTATATGTACAGCCGTACAGGCGCCTCTAGAGTCATTTCGAAAAACGGGATTTCGTATTTACTGTATTACATTTACGGCGTTTTCCAATTTTGATTTTTAAAGTATATCGATTTACAATTACATTAATACAAAAATGATATTATTCGTTCAAAGTTTTTCATTCAAGCGGGCAAACCCGTCTATCTGCCTAGCCATCTATAGGTATATATTAAATTATGGTATACGCCATGACCATACATGATTCTATATATTATTACACTATGTATATTGTATACAAATGTCAAACCTCGATTGTATGATATCCTACTGGTCTCTTGGTTCCGGTAGGCAGGAAGTAGGCACGTTCCTCTGAAACTGCCGAGCAGATATCGACAAAGTTTTCGATCGCCTGATCGACTTTGGGTTTATTATGTACGACCTACTGGACTTCTGATTCCAAACAACTAGCAATAAAATAGAAATACAAGTGTAACGCCATCTGCCCGATGACTTTTTAAAATAATCTTCTGCAAAACCATTCACTAAACCGTGTTAGAACTTAAAGGTTTGTGTTATATACATTTGTTATTAATTTTTTCATGATGTGTAGAGTCTGGTAGTACACATCACATAATATGGCTATATATGATTTATATTATACTCATAACGTGTATAATACATAAAAATTACGAGTAGGTACTTACCTTATAGTATGAAATATTATTGGCTATAGCCTTTGGGTAAATGTAATTTGTTATAGTTTACGAACTTTTATTGATTTATATACCACTGACTAAAATATACCTTAAATTGTTGCTTATATTAGGTGATTTATATTATACAACCAATATATATATATATACCTATCATATAATATCTATATTTGATTTGGAAAGACATAAAATATTATATTATAATAACATATAATACAAAAAATTGCTTTATTATAAAATCGTTAATAAATGGTTTTTAAATTTCAGTTATATTGCTATTAATTAGTATGAGTTATATAGGCTTAAAGCTTATATTGACATGTACCATGAACCTATATATTATGTATTAATAAGTCACTCTTTATTGTATTGATTATTGAATAATCCATATGCTACATATATTCTAAACAATTAAAAAATAAGTATTTCTGAGGTGTTGATTGAAGCATTTAAGGTTTTTTACATTTAAAAAGATGCTCAGCAAGCAACGAATACTTTATCAATTACAACTTACAGCGGTCCAAAGTTTTGCCAATTTCTTCAACTTCCTGTTGGGAACATTTCCTAGTCAGTAGTCCTTATTAAAAAAAATGTATTCCACAAATTATAAATTATTCATAATATTACGAATAATTATATTGGTAAATGGTAATTTATTTATAAAAAGTAGATGGTATTGATATATTTATCTAAATATTTCATAAATTATAAAACGAAACATGGATAGTCATAACCTCACACATGGTTTTTTTTTTATTTCGTACCAATACAATAAGTTCACTATTTCTCAAATTATTAGGTGATTTACCAATTGTTTGATATTAAGTTATATTACCTATAGGCATATTATAAAATTGGTTATTGAAACAAAATAAAAATTATACATTATACACTTGAAACACGAGTGTGTGCTAAACTATTGAGTAATACAGAAAACAGTAGTTGTACGTTGGTACATATAAAAAAAATGTATATATTTATTGTTATTTAAAAGCTCATTTTAATCAGAACAGTATCTTGAAACTGCTATACCAAACACTTTCATACATCAGTCGATAAATTTTGTTTTGAATATAAATAATATAATATCAACTATATTGAAGTTATATACCATACTTTAAATTAGGTTTGTTTTTTTTTAGAAAAATTACACTATCGCAAGCACATTATAATATGAATTATGATGATATACAGGTATAATAGTTTTGAGAAGGGGTCGACATGGGCATTCCCCTTCCTGACAATGTTTTTTTTTTTTTTTTTTATTCAAACAAGTTGACCTAAAGTCACCGACGCCTCACTACAGGCCACACAGCTGTCTCCGCTGACGACAATGCTATTTAACATGCAGGTTAGTACAATACAGTTTAGCAATTCGCAGTAATATAATGTCTAACCATATGCAAAAAAAAAATAAAATTATATAATAATATAATATTATCGTCCAGTATAAGGTCGACCAGGTCAAGCTATAATTATTGGGAAATATATATAATAGTAATATAACGATTACGGGGCCCCCGAGTACGGAGCAAGGCGGCCCGTGGTGACGACTCCTCCCCCCCTCACCAAAGTCCACACGATTTGATATGCAGACATCGAGTCCATGGACGTGTACCATGTAATAAAATATTTATACACCAATGCTAAAAGAGTTTGCAATGGATCGACTCTCCCAGATTTCGCCTCTCCCTATATAAATATATAGTATCAAACTACGTACCTACTATACCGAAATGATATATTTACATATATACCTATGGGCTATGACAGTGTATGATGTTTACTACATCTGTTACAAATATAAGCAATATAGTAATAATTAATAACGGCCAAGGTGTGTTGGCGGTAAACCGGACCCACCCCCACCCACTAGCTCTATATTTACTCAATGGCGATTCTATATAGCCAGCTGCAGCAGTGGTATATTTACATAATAATATAATATTATAGACCATAGACGTTACTGCAGGTTAACCATATAAGTATTAAACTTTGATCGTCCACTCGCGACGCGATAGTGTTATACCTATATGTATTTTATGTTGTTTATATAATATAATAATATATTGACATTGGGTGATCCACATTTCCGCCAAAATCAACCTTTGAGTTTACTGCCACAACAAATTTTAGTTTCTATACTTCACTCCTTATTATGAATAAAACATGTGAAGTTATTGATCATTAGTAATGATTTTTAATCAAATATGTTTATCAAAAAAAAAAACATTAAATACGATTTTATTGCATACATAGAATATTGTATAATTTTATATTATAAAAATCAAATCAAAATTACCACTGTAAGTTATATACGAAATCGAGTCAAAAATTAACAATTTTGATTTTAAAATCATTACACATTTTATTTTATTAAAAACCTTATTATTTTTTATAGTTATACGCTATGGATTTTATAAATGTATACTGGCATATTTCATCCAAACTGGTTTTTTTGTCGCTTTAAAATTATTGGTTTCACGGTGTTTTTGGTTCATCGATGCTAAATAATTGCAATAAACGGAAGTTTGTACTTCTTCGATTAAAACATAATTTAACTATTTTAAAACAAAATAAATGATATCTATAGATAGATAATACTATATATTATTTAATGCTTACAATAAGGGGTAATCAAAATAATAAAAACTGAAAATTGCGGTGGTGGTAAATATATATGGTGGAAATATATATTAATATTATTATACTGGCGCCTGGTGGTAAACGAACTTGGCGATAAACGGAAAGGTCAATTTTGGCGGAAAACGGTGACGCCCATTGACATCTATGATGCACATATATTTCGTAGATATACCTGCCTATCAGTTGGGCGTTAAGGAGATTTTTAATAGAGAAAGATAAAAAAATTGATTGAAAAGTCTACCAAAAGGTATCGGTAATCGTACAATAACAACGCAGTATACAATATTATATGGGTACATTAAAACGCTATAAACATCATATTTATGCTTGCACCTTATATTTAAAGAAAATGTATTGTCATTTACTGAAGTAGGTATATACTATACAGCGTGGTCACGATTTAACACAAAATATGTCAATCGAATGACTTTAAATTTTATTTTGGTTTTTTTACTTGATTTACTACCTGTTTTTGAGAAACATTGTTTTCAACTGTACTTCCTGCCACCTTATGAGTTAAAATGTGAATTAAAACTTATTTATAAAAGAATGTTTAAACTTAGTTTTAACTTTGTCTAGTTTATTTTATCTTAAATTTGACTTATTGAGAGTAAGTTCTGGTTTTAATAAATTACATTAAATTTGTAAAATATTAAGTAAAAAAATACTTTTTAAAATGTAATAAATAAATTGGCACATACCTAAATCAAAAGTTTAAGTCTCACAATCAGTTCATTTTTAAATAGAAACAACTTTATCTACTATCTTTTATCTAATTTCTATATTATGTAATATTATATCATTATACAACAATGTTTGCCACATATAGAATACCGCAGTAAGCATATTAAAACCACACCTTATAAAAATTCAAAGTTCTTGTTAGGTATTTTGGATTAAAACATAAATCATGAGAGGATCTATTCCTCCACCCCTTTTCCGTCATATAAAAACAACAGAACAACCATGTTAAAATAAATATAAGCTTATTTGGGTACGTATTCCTACTTTTTTGTTATATTTATGCTGGAAATTTGGAGATAAAAAACATTATAGTTAATAGTTAAACACCCATATCAATACAATAAATGGTTGATAACAATTATTAAGTTACTTTACTCGAACGAAATAAAAACATTCAGTAATGAACCATATATAACCATGCCAAACGGCAAACAGTACATGGCGTGTGTAGTGCAAGTATAATATAATATAGTGCAACGAACCGATTAGATTAATAATAAATATCTAACGATAATGAAAACTTGATTTTGTCCATAAAAGATAGTCGTAAAGGCATTAGGTACTTAACATCCAGGTTAATACGCGTCAAAATACTGTTATAGAATATTGTCTACAAATCAGCACTTGACATTTTAGATCAAAAAATATATTTTTTTTTTCGAAAACATAAAATATATTTAACTATAGTTATTTAATCACATTAATTTATTGATATATAATAAGGCATTTGATTTTCAACAATTTTAATACATTTAAATGTATAATATGACAAATTGTTGATAATTCACTGTCGATAGAATTAAATTGAGTAAAAACATATTTTACACAACTGGAAGTAAAAATTAAAGGTAAGGACAATACGTTGGTATACTGATAGTAAGATACAAATTTTGTTTTAGGGATTTATGCACAATTGGCTCATGTTATTCTTACCAAATATACATTATAATTATAAATTTCAAAATTATTCTGCAGAAATAGTATTTATGTATACCTACGTAATATTATTGACTTAGCAAAAGTTTAATAATAGTATTATTTAATTTTATTAAGTAAGTAAAAAACTAATTAAATTTCAATACGAAAATCATACAAAAAATACATACCTGCTTTACGTATTAATTTTCTAGTTAGATTTTTAGTTTTTCAAGTGCACTTAATTTTGGCAGAACGATTTAATAATATCGCGGGAGAGTATTATATATGTATATACAATAAAGTGTTCCGTCTAAACTAATATGATAGCGTTTAAGTTTTATTCGAGATTGTCTATCGGGAATTTTGTTGATTTGCCACGCGGTGTCCTGTTGTCAGTCATGACCCCTGACCGCGCCCTCACAACGTGCGTCATCATCATTATCATCATCATCAAACACGACTCAACTAGACAAGAAAATTATCATCGAGAATAATTATTATCGTACGATAAACAAACAAAAATAATACAATATGTAATATATTAATAATTAACAAACGTATAGACTAATGTATAATCGTTGCGACACACACGGTGTGTACCGTGCACACGCGAGTGAAGTTTACTTACATAACAACGCCGCACAATACGTATAGGCACTTATAATACCTATATATTGGTAAAAATAAAATAATGATAATATTATGTTGTACCGGTCGTAACTTCGATTGGCGAGGAATTCGCGAGTAATGAATTGACACGTTTTGTCGTCATTCGTGCCTAACCGAGCGCGGAGACGCGTATAATTATTGAACGTTATGTATATTATATTACATTATCGTATTATAATACACTGACGCGGAGAGCGGACAAACAAAAACGGTGGCAACCGCCACGCGCGGAAGAAAAATCCGCCGCCGATCGTTTGATGACCAGAGGATCGAGTATTATAATGTCATCGTCATCGTCGTCGTCAAGTTTCGGTTTGGTGCCATCGTCTCTTACCCTCTTGCAGCCCATATAATACCATGTAGGTACTACACGTGCGGCGCGATACTTATAAAAAGTGGTCCGTTGGATAAAATAAGTGCGTTTGAATTCATATTAGTTCGAAATCTTAACTTTATGTTTTTTTTTTGAGATTTTACTTTTTTAAACGACAACATACATATTTTATGATTTCAAATTTCGAATAGGCGGTATCTAAGTATTATAGGTAGGTATATTATGATTTTATTCGTTACGTTGAAATCAAACTTTAAACGAGTATAGTAATATATATTTAACTTTACAATAACGATATTTAGAGAAACGGAAAAGAATGGCACAGTGGTAGGTACCTACCCTTGTCAAAATACTCTTGTTCACTATAATATTCAGAAAAATATTTTACATGGATATTATGATGAATTATAAACGTGTGTAGTAATACATTTTTATTTTTAACATTTTATTTTGCAATGACATCAAATTATATAAATTTTAAACTTTCAAAATATTTAAAAGTTTTTTAAATAATGAATACCTATAGACACTTGAACGGATCATCCTGTATAAGATATTTATATATAATATTTAAGTAAACATTAAATTGCGCTGGCGAGTGTTTTACCAGCACTGAGTAATAATTACTTAACACGGTATTAACCGATAATAATGATATCTGCCAATACTTCATAGACACATGGGCAATAGATAGGTCGCACATACATTATTATAATATATAATGTATATAATACATATTATAATATATATATAAATCGGTTATGCGTGTTCACCGAAACGTGCGCGTTGTGTATATAGTTTGTAGAAAAGAGAAGAAAAGATACTTTGATCCCCAGACATTTCAATTGTTATCAACAATCGCGATATTGACTATCAATAGACGTCAGAGTCAGACGTTCGTTTTTTGTTATTAAAAATTCATTATGTGAGAAGAACGTGCAGTGTGTATAATATTATATAGGTACTTGCGGTTAAATGGGCCTATACGTATATTGTACTTATAATCTATAGACACGCAGTATATGTACATTTAAAATATTATGTGCACTCGGTATACGAAAATACTTTGCCAGAGTACCTTAATGTCACTAACAAAAAGTCAAGGTAAAGTAATAATGTGATTAATGAGATAACACTCGAATAGAAGGTACAGGTAAAAATAAATATTTAAAGAGTTTCCATTTTCTAATAATAATTATGATTTATATATTCTCAGAGAAAAATAATATGTTCGAGTAAATCTACAATGAAAAACAAAAAACAACACATATATAATATACCTATGTATGTGGGTATAGACTTAAAAGCCAACACAACATTAAATCAGTACATTTTCCTCGATTTGCATTTGATATTTATACACAGAGCACATAATATTATCGTTATGTACCTCTACTTATATATTATACAGTAAAATTAGAAGAGCGTTCATCGCTATAGTTAGTGGGTACCTACTTACATAATTGAATAATTCTAGACGGGATAAGCATGCAAGTTCGACGAGGGTAAAATTTAGCAACAGATGAATACATAATATATTTATATACGACATAATATAATAATATATAGTAGGTAGTATAGGTGGTACATTGCAAAGCTTACAAGTTAGCAATTAGCATATTTTCTATGTACTATGTATAACAAAACCATACTCCACAAGGTTAAATGTTAATAAATGGTTGGCACCTAAATGGTTTTATTTTCATTAATGTATCCATTTTTTTTATTATTATTAGATTAATTTTTAATTTACTATAAGTAAATATTAATTAACCTGCAGGTAACTATTATAAGTGATTTTAACTATTATATTATAATATGCAGTATCGTATCGTAGACATAATAAATCGTGTATTATATAACTAGTAAAATTAAATTTTAATATCTTCAATACAGATTTTAAAAAATATATATTGTAACAGTGTACTTATATAATTCTAATTCTGATTGAAATAATTTAAAAGGCCTATATATATGGATGCTCTCAAGTACAAAAAATGTGGGCAATATTTTATATTTTATTTTAAACTGGGTAGGTATTTTATTTTATTTGTTTGTATTCTTATCATGGCAATAAATATCATAAATTTTCAATAGTATTCTGATAGAATAGTAGTATTTTTACAATAGCAGTGACATGTGACGCTCGAAAGTCAAAAACATTAACTCATTTAGAAAATTAATTTATTGGCTTTGGCTAACATATACTTATTTGTTATAAATGCCTACCCATTGGCCAAGAAGTTCGTAAAATTACAAGCAGTAAATAGGATTAATCTGCCAAGCGTTATAAATTTCAATATTTTTCTTCTGGAGTTATAAATAATGAAATTATATAGGTATATTAATATTTAAAAATTATATGAATTAATTTAGGGAAAAAATAACAAAACTTAGCAAGTTAAAATTGAACATAATATTTTACCTTCGGCAAAATAGTTTGTAAGTTATAACTTTCTTCGACACATCAAATTTGAATAATAGATTATACAAAAACTTAACAAAGTTTTCTCCTTCAAATACCTTATTAATTTTTTTTTGCATATAACATGAGTCGATAAAATTCCATCAAACACAATCTTACAAACCGTCTACTTTAAGACCAGCGGGTCAAGGTAGGACCAAATAAGTGACCATATAGCCTATAAGGTGCAGAGATTCTTGGCCTCTCCAGGAAAAAAATAAACGAATAAATCTACTCGTACTGTACAATTTAAAAATAAATCTCATCTTTCAAATTTTAATTACATCATACTAGACCACTGGTCATGAATTATATTATTTTATTTTCTTAGAAGCTAATGGCACATTTTATTATTAAGTTCGTTAAAAAAAAAATACATAAAACAACACACGGTACCAATATACTTATTACTTCAATGAATACAACTTACTAATTTTATGTATTAAATATATTTTATAAAATGTTTGAGTAATTAAATAATCATGCAGGTCAGCCAGTGGTGTAAATAGGAAGGATTATCTGTCTCTTTCCACCACAAAAAAATAATAATATCAAGTTCCCTATAAAATATACAAGTACTATACACTGTATTACTGTATTATTATTATTCATGAAAGTAGGTACTTACTTAATATATTTTTACTGACTTTCTACTAAAGGGCTATACTATATATTTATAAATAATAAATATATAATAATATCAGTCCCCTTATAGACTGTTGTCATTCTTTTATTATAAAAAAAATGCAACCTACCTCAGAAATAAACTTAAATACACTGATTTTTATACCCAGAATGGAAAATTTAAAGTTTTCGAGGGGAAAATAAAATAATCTATTCAGTGATATAATAGATATGTACCTATTACAGTTGTATCGTAATAACTTAGAAATTGATAGTACCGTGAATATATTCAATTGGATAACGACAAAACTTGTTTTTCTAAATGTATATAACATTAAAAAGTCGATTTAAATAATCGTATGAAATATTAACCAGATATGAACAATCTAATTAATTTTTCAAATAACTAATTAAAATGATAAGGTACCTATTACTCGTTCGTGTGTAATGTATATATTAGGCGAAATAATGAACATGCCTAACATGGAACAATAAATATAAATAATGATAGTGTTGGTCATTCTAAAATATAATTTCATCAACAATTGAAACTCACACATTCGTTGTTATAGGCCATAGTTTATTTTAATATTTAATTTATAATTATACTTATGTATAGATTTTTTTTTTTACTTTACTAATAACTAATTATAGTAAAACTTTTTTTAAACCATAAAACTAAAAGGGCTGTTTATAATACGCATGTAGATTTAAACTATGTAGATATATATACATTAATTACGAATAGTAGGTAAGCTATGATAAGGATATATTAAATAATTTCACTTATACGTGTATCATATATATCAGGGCTAGATTAAACAAGGATTTTAAAAGCCTATAGGCTTTGAACTTTGAAATACTGAAGATAAAATGCGACTAGAATTGAAGAAGAAATAATTTTATCAAGGCAGGATGAATTTTAAATAAAAAAATTTACAGTTATTATGGAAAAACTATATTATATACCAAAGTGGCTAATATAATTAAAATTATAACTCATTACAACCGCCTAACATAATTTTTAAGTTGATACAATAAGTTATTGCTGCAGATGAGTAAAAATCAAGGTCTTATTGGACTATCAGACTCCAGACCCGGTAAATATTAAATTCAGCCTTAATTCCTACGAGTACATAGTAGCGTACACTTTAGGTATGACAAATGCATATAAAATATTGTTAGAATATAAAAAAAAATATAATATTATACTGTTTTGTTTCAGGGATGGAGAATACGACCATTTAAATAGTTGGATTTAAAAAAAATGTATTTACAATTAGTTGAATAGACATAAGAATATAGTAAAAAAGTCATTTTTAATTCAAGTTAAAGCATATAATAACTCATTAAACCAAGTAATATTGGTCAAAACGTAAACACAACAAAAAATATTTAACAATACATACCGATACGGGAAATCTTTTTGTTGTTTCACACCAATTTATTAGATTACTGCAGTGGAGATTATCCTTTCGTCAAATATGAAATAACAAAATATAAGCGAAACATGTAATACATATACGCAGCCATACAGGTCAGAAATATTATTATTTACACACCTTTTTTAAACGTCAACATAATTTATTAGTATGACGTTTTACTTAAAGTTTAAAAACATTTTAAGCTCGTTGATTTTTGTACAATTATAATAACATAATTATCGTGCACATCGATATAATAAAATATCGCAGATAGATGTAAGTTGTAACGATAGGTTATGTTGCATATACATTGATTAAAATTATATTTAGTATTGTGACCATTAACCTGTGTGTGAAAATTAAGTGGCCTTTATATATATAAAAAATTATTACACAATTGTTAATCACAGTTAGTATTATCAAATATAAGTTGTATAAATTATGTTGACAAATAATATTTCGTTTCAATTATACGTAGGACAAGCGGCGTCGTTTCTTAGAAGAAAAAAAATAATCATAAATATAATTATGATTTGATACTGCTTCAATGGCAATTTTTTTTCAATTACACACATTTTTATTACCCATAAAGGCTTAAAATTATTATATACATATATTTTTAATCATCATTAGAATATTACCAAGACGCTTTTAAAATAATTTATCTCCACGCATTTTGTAATTTGAAATTTATTTAGTATTTAGGAACTTATATAGTAAGAAAAACATTTTAATCGCTGAGTTTTAAACCATATGTCCAGTATTCTAAGTACTTACGAGTAGGTATGTAGTATATATAAAGTAATCAATATCCGAGTTACCGTGGGCTTTAAGCTTTTATGTGGTATTGGCTTCGATTTATTTAAATACATGCCGTGGAGGTCATATATAAATATATATATATATATTACTATAACCATCGACTAAATATGTATATTTAATCAATGCTATAACTACAATCGAATATTAAATAAAAATATGTTTATTGGAAAAGAAAAATTATGTAACACAATCACTGGGACAACATTTGATATTGAATAAGACGTATTAAGTGATGAAACTTATTCATATAGGCATCATCAGTCTTGAAAATGATATAATAATATACAAAGTATATAGTTTAGAATATACCAATGTAATGCAATATATAATATGTACATAATACATTATACATATAAAAATTAATTTCTAAAAAAGGTCAATTGAAAATAATTTTAATAATATACAATATAGTGATATTACGGCAATATTAATCATCGTTCCTTTTGTACATGAAATGCGTTATTGACGCCATCTGATTGTTTTAAGCTATTACTAAATGTATATAATGGCTATATATTATATATATATATATTTATATTTAAGTTTCAGCCACAGGTGCACTCAACTATTCAAGTATAAATAATTAATTTTTTTTTTAAGTTTATACGTTGTAATAAAAGTTGAAAAAAGTTATTCTATTTAATCACGAACGTCTTTGAATAGACGAATTCGAATTATAAGTCTTGGTGTTTTTTTGTAACCACAAAAAGACATAAAATATTTGTCCTTTGGTTTTGTCTCCCAGTGTTGTACACAATATTATATAAATATAAATAATATATATATTGTTACAATTAATTGAATGACGTTATTTGTTGTAAACAAAAATATAATATATTGTAAACATGTTTCATGATTTATCTATAACTTTTTTTTAAACACACATAACAAAAATGCATTATAATATAACTAATCACAAATAATGTTTCTCACACATTCATAAATATGCAATATAAATGCGTAGACCTATGAAAAGCAATCAAACAATTTTGATTTCAGATTTAAGAAATATATTTACCTTAATACAGTAACATTATTTTATACAGGTACTTACGTATTTCAAGTCGAACAGTTAACAGAATTCGAGTTTAGTCGGCGAAAACAATATTTAATATTATAATATAATAATGTATTATATATTATGGAAAACAATAATCGTACAAACGTGGTAACAGTTTACAGTAACATAATATGTTTATTTCATTTGTCTTTTACAAAAGTCAATAATATAATAATAGGGTTATAATAAATTAATCCAATAACTATATAATATGCAGCCTAAATCATATAATTTAACATTATGCAAATACCATCCCAAATTTTTTGTGTTTTTAATTCCATAAAAAATAACCAAAAGTACATAATAATATAATCGATATTTTGTTCCGATACATATTCCGCGTACTTTTAAAAGACAACTTAATTTTTTTTTTCTTTAACTATTGCAGAGTTCTGAAATAACATAAAAATAAACGAGTCATTTTAACAAACAATATAATATTCGAAATCGAATTATATAATAATAAAATAATATGTACCTATATCGCGGGGAGGGGGGATACAATTAACATTACAATTAACAAAACATAATAGTAATAATAATAATAATAATAATAATAATAATAATAGTAATGTTAACAACACTTTTAATAATAGAAAATAATAATGTAAAAGAGGATTGTATGCACAACACTGTGAGAGGAGGACCCAAACCGCAGTGTGTATACATAAAATTATAACAATAAAAAAAAAAAAATAAAAAAAAAATAGTCAATATTAAAATATAATAAAAAGTTATATGATTTTTATTGGTTTTTCGGGCGACCGCGATTATCCAGTTATCGATATCCGGTTACTGGTTACAGTATACACATTATATACGGCATATTATTATACTATAATAATAATTAAAAATAATATATAGTTCGTTTACACATTGATCGTTTTCGGACGTTCGGTAACCCTGTACTATACACGCGCTTCTGACGTCGACGCACGGCGATCATCGCCGGAAACTACAACACCGAGATATACCTCGAACAGAGGGTTGAATAATAATATTACGTGATCGTCGGGGTCGGATGACGAGAATATAAAGTCGTTCGGGAGAGTGGAAAAATAATTAAAACATCACATCGCGCGAGAAGATAAAACCGTAATGAAGGCAAACATCGATATAATATCATGACATGGTCACATTTTGTATTTTCTGATATGATATCTGTAACATAATGGTAAAAGTCTTGAATGTAAGTGTGTGTGTGTGTGTGTGTGTGGCGAGTGTTAGAAATAATATACGAAAACATTACGAATTTACGTTCTACGTGTGTGTATGAGTGTGTGTGGATGACAATAAAGCTGTCGGCGGAGACAAAACGAAAAAGAATATACACGATTTTCCACTGCAGATTTTCGTTGTTCGAATTTCCGCCGTCCAATAATATGATATAAATAGTATTATTGCGCAAAACGTGTGTATGCGCATAATATTATATTATGTTATTATTAGGTATACCGTGATGGTATATAACGCAGCAATGTTAATATGTACTTTGCGGGGAGTGTTCTCTACTCAAACTTCTTTAAATTTACGTTTCTATGATGTATATAGCAGTATTGTGTGTAGTATATCGATTGTATTTTCTTTTTAAATAGTGTATAATTATTAGCCACCGTAGGTTGATTATTATTTTATTTTCTCACGATTTTGCAAAGCTATATATATAGAGGAATATATTATAATGACTATATCGTTATTTTTTTTAAAAAAATATTTCCGTGTAAAGATCAAACACGCAATACGATATTATAATAATATATCATTGTTTGACATGATATTTTAATGTATAGTGTAATATATATTATGATATTAATCGAACACAGTGACAGAAAACTCGGTTTTTGAATATTACATAATTATAGGTAGTAGGTATATAAATTAATTATACTATTGGTCCGGTTGGTACACAATTGAGCCAAAATCCGTTTTAAAAAGTGAAAAATAAAATAAAAACAGTATGACCGTAAAAAAAAAAAATACATGATGATAATAATAATAATAATAATGATTAATATAATATAACTAATCGCGGTTCCGCAATATCCCGTATGCGATACTGTCGCGATGAGGTTGTTAACGGAGGAAGCTCTAACGCAGTATTATATCTCATCCATCAACATAATAATAATATTATATGACCAGACCTAATAATAGTATTTGTATAATATAATATAATGTATTCAGGAAGACTACGCACGTACAAAATATAATAATATCAATAGTAATAATAATAATAATAATAATAATAATATAGTAATGGTACAAACAAATCGGACAACTAATATTAGTAGGATTAAAACACTGCAGCAGAGGCTCTGCCTTAACGTCTAAAACGAAATAAAATAGCATACAGCTTTAAAAACTTGTATCATTGCTCCCTCTTACCAGCAACACAGATACGATATATATTATTATAATATACAAACGGAATCGGAAAACAAAACTAAACAATATAATAATAATAATAATAATAAATGATACAAATAAAAACAAAATGTAAATAAAACTACGGGCGCCGGACTTTTTTAAACGCGGCTTAGTTCGCCATTTATGTTTTATATAATATGATAATATATTTATATATATATATTATATTAAGAAAAAAAAATATGCTATCGATATAATTTTATACAGTAATATATAATTTATTATTCATAATATAATATAATAATAATAATAATATAATGGTGCATTTTACAACATTTTTTAACCGTTAATTAATAAGGCACAACGACTTAAACACTATATAATGTAAATTATACGATTATAAAACATCGAAACGAGACAAGACGTCCGTCGTCGTGGTTTGTAAGATATCTTCTCCTTTCCGCGTATAATATTATTGTACTTTAATAATATTATGTACTATTACAAGTTTACGTGGCTGATCAGTCGCGAAAAACAGCAATTTTTCTAATTCATTTAGATATCCCGAGTCCGACGATTTCTTCGGCGTCCGTGCAAACACGACGATGACGCTCGGCCGTCTGCGGTGTCGTGTGAGAGACGTGGCGACGACCACGCGGTCGCGCGGCGGTGGTTTTTTTTTTTTTTGTTCGATATAATATCAATAATTGTTTTAAATAGTTATATTATAAAGTTAAACGGTTATCGTTTTAACACGCCCGGTGTTGTTGTAAAACGCGACACGAGAAGACGAATAATAAACAATTCGGGAATTTCGTTTTCGACGTTATTTAATTGACTCTCGTTGCGTGTCCGAGAAATAAAAAACGGAATCCTGCACTCGCATTTTAAGCCACAAATTTTGTTGTTGCACAATAACGTGGTGATGATAATAATACACATCGAGTAACCGTTATACCGTGTATTACCATCGTCATCGTATCACAGATATATATTTATATAGTGAGTTAAAAATATTAATTTGATAAACATTATTTTTTTGTATTCTGTTGGGAAAAGGGTTTGAAGGGTGTTGGGGGGGGGGTTTGTTTGCAAAGCACACCCGCCGTTGTTGGTGGCGCACAAACGGAACATAACTTCTATAATTATTATTTTTTAACTATTTTTTTTTTTTTTTTTTTTAGAACGACGTTAAAAACGATATTTTATGACACGGCGGCGGCGACTGTGGTGATGTGACGAGGACTAAATAATCCACATCATCACCACTGGTTGTAAGTGTTGTAATCACCGTAGTACTGACCCGAACCACCGTAGTTGTGGTGATGACTGGGCCTGGCTATGTGCTCGGTGGAACAGCACGAGTGAAACCGGTTGTTGTAACCGCCGGCGGCGTACGACTGTTCCCCGCGGTTACCGTTGTTACTGCCGTTGCTACCGCCTCCACCACCGCCGTTGTTGTTGTTGTTGTTGTTACCGTTACTTCCGTTGTAGTACTGGTTCGGTGCCAGGGACGGGGGCTGTTGTTGCTGGTAGTGCATCCGGTCGTACGGCCTGTAATACTCCTGTTGGTGGTTCTGGTACGGCGTCTGCTGCTGGTTTTGGTGATGGTATTCCTGGTGGTACCGCTGCTGCTGGGCGTGATGATGATGGTTCCGGTTGTACGGGTCCTGGTGGTGGTACGGCGGTACTTGGTGCCTGCCCACCGCGGCGCCGGTCACGTCGTAACCCGCGTACTGTTGGGCGGCCACGGCGGCGGCGGCGGCTGCGGCGGCCGCTGCCGTTCTGGTCTGCTTGTTGTTGCGCCGGTTCTGGGCGCCGCCGCGCTGCGCCCGTCCACGCCTGTTCTGTTGCCGAGGCGGTTCGAACGACGCCGACGACGGCGACGACGAGGACGAGGCCGCCACGGCCGCGGCCACCGCGTGCTGTTCGTCGGGCCGCTGCTGCGGCGCGCCGGTTTGTTGCGCGGCGCCCGACCGGCCGACCGGTTGACATTCGCCGATGGCGGCCGCGTCTTTCGGCGGTTCGTAGTACTCGTGCTGCGAGAACCTGCCGATCTCGGTGGACCCGAAAGCCTGATGAAAGTTCGGTAACCGGCCGTTGGATTCCCTGCCCTCGCACGGCATGTCGCCGACGACGAGTTTGCCCGCCGCGCCGCCGCCACCACCGCCGCCCCCGTCGCAAACGTCCGGCCGGTTACCGTGGTCGACCACTTCGTCGTTAATGATGGTCGACAGCCAGTCTATGGACTCTTCCTGTGAAACCGGCATGGAAAAACAAAAACAGAAAAAAAAAACAAAATGCAGGTTTTCCAGTTTTTACAAACACATATTTTGCGAAATACATAATATTATAATATATAAAAATACAAAGAAGCATATTATATAGATATTTTTTTAACGACGGACGTACAAGCGGGGGAACACGGACCAGGAAGGGACGGATGACGGACGACCGGAGTGCAGACGGCAAATTATGAAATACAAACAAATATGTGCGTGAAGTAGGTATATAGGTATAGATTGGAAATGGAAGTGTACAGATTATTCGCATTCGGTTTCGTCGGACTTACCTTGATGATCTTATCGTTTTCGGACATGTTTTGGTGCCCGCCCAAGAAGTCTGCCATGGGGTCTGTCATGTCGGCCTGGGACACCGGATGGTTGTTGGCGGCGAACGATTCCGCCGAAGACGTCGACGCTCCTGCAACGATTAAAATATGACGTACGAGCATAAATTATACTGCAGATAACATCATTCGCACGACACATAAATGGAAACCATATTGATATCATAAGTATGAATAGGCAACACCATAATATAATGACGGTGTGTCCGTAGAGCGAACACGATTGTGTACGCGAGTTTGCGTGAAAGATAGATAAATGTAATAGTATAATATTATTTAGAACGATATTAACCTGTCGACGAAGCCTGATGATAACCGTGGTTCAGGAAGTTTCCTGTACTGTCGCCGATATGTGTGTTGCACGCGTTATGTGATAAACCGGCATGCTGAAATACAAATTTTAAAGCATAAACATAAGGCGAATAGTTCAAAGCGTTTCTCGCATTTTACAGCGAACGCTTGAGCGATGACATAATATTATATATATATATCATTGTTATCGCCGGACACTTAAATAACATATATTATAATGCGCAGACACACAGGTGCGATATTAAAACGTACCTAGGTATATGCAATATGCATATCATATTGTTATAATTATTTATTTTTTAACGATACAAGATCGGAGATCGAACTTATTATACATATTATTTTATACGTCTTATT
The DNA here is from genome assembly GCF_020184175.1 of Aphis gossypii. Taxonomy (NCBI): domain Eukaryota; kingdom Metazoa; phylum Arthropoda; class Insecta; order Hemiptera; family Aphididae; genus Aphis; species Aphis gossypii. The sequence goes on along the minus strand of NC_065530.1, from coordinate 31,734,159 downwards.
TATTACTTTCGATGAACATTATTGCATCATAACGTATCGTTTCCGTCTATCATAAAGATAAAATAAGAAATTTGCGTTCTATATAGCTGTTTTAATTTCGCGTCAGCCCGACTCAGCCGTTGGCTGTACAATTATAGAGTGAATTGATGATCAAAATATCTGTTTTCTTTCATTAGTTTTTAAGATATTTGAATTTTTAAGCAATTTATGTTAGGTTAGGTAAAATCTTTTTGTTAAATAATATACAAGACCTATTCACTCTAAAATTTGAACGTACGACACAACAATTTTAGCTGCTCAACGTGTCAAAACACAAATTTTGGTACGTCATGCGCGTAAAGAATGAGACGGAAACGATAACTGCACACGCAAACAACCATAAAAGGTTAATAATCTATAAGTTTAGTCCTTAAATACTATGGTATTTAAGTTGTACGCCGGAGGCGGTACCTACGTTTAAGTACTGCTGATCGCCACTCACCATTTGCGCGTGATCGGCGGCCCCCGATGACGGCGAACCGTACCAAGAAGACTCGGTGGCGGCATAGTTGAAGTAACCGGAGTTGGGCTGCGCGCCGTACCCGATGCCGCCGTACGGCGTGTAGTCCGGCTGTTGCTGGTACTGTTGCAACATGACTTCGTCCTCCGGTCGGACAGAAGACGACGTCGTCGATCCCTCGTCGACCTTCGGCGCTGGTGGTCGTGCAGCCGAGGACACTGCTGCAGGCGACTGGTGGTGATGGTGGATGTGGTGCGACTCGACGAAACGCGGATCGCCGGATAGACGGGTGCCGGACCGGCGACGATCAACCTCCGCCGCGGTTCGTCGATGCCTGCACCTTGATCGTCACGGTGACCAAGAGGCTGCGTGGGCACGTGTTCCGCAGTGTGATCTTGATATTCCGATATCTCACAGTGATCTTGTCGCAGCTTTCCTTCACCGAAACCGTCAACTTCGTCTTGGCGCCGACCGCGGGCCGATTCTTCTAACTGATCAACGACGTCTCGTAACTTCTGTAACAAACGAGTATAACGACCAGATGAGAAACGAGTATAAATAACGGTTATAAATTCACGCCGAAAACTATTAATTATTGTTTATGGTACGATAATGTTATTCAATAATAATATACGATCTTAAAACCACGATGACCGACTCCCCCTATATAACTCCTATAAACAAGCAATATATACCATATATTAATAAGTTTATTTTGATTTTTGTTTTTCATACATTTCTGATGATTCTTAATTATTGTGTTGCGCACTATTTAATCGCTAACTACTGTACAGCACACTGTATCTAAATAAATAAATATTTAATTGCCACCTGCTGAATAGAATACAACACACGAGATCTGTTCAAGAAGAACCGATAATATTATAACCGATATATTGGTAATTATACCAATACCAATATAAGTTTTTTTTTTTATTATTAGCTTTTTATTATAAATCTAGCTTAATGATTACAATTACCAATAAGTTAACTTATTATTTTTAATAAATACAATAATTTTAGTTTTAAGTTATATCATTTATTTAAATTGGTTACAGTAACGTTCAGTATCATTCTGAATAGTTGTTAAGCTTGAAGAAAAATTAAGTAACTCTTATTTAAAAAATTAATTTTTATGTAATATAAATAATTATTTTCACAAAAAAAAAAAATTAACAATGTTTCATTATTTGATTACATATCCACCCATTTTAGACTCCTCAAGGCGATTACCTCAAAAACCCTTCTTCGCGGTTTACTGCTGCAGGTAACATTTGTCCTGGTACTTTTGCACAAATCTCCATTTTAGTATAGTACAGCGATATTTACATAAAAGTTAAAACGCAAAATATATATTGAAAACAATTTATTTAGCACTATGATCGTCCTATAATCAACTACATAAAGAAAAAATATGACCGCACTCATCGTTGTACGCAAAACTTTAGGAGTATTCAATTTGCCCAGTAATAACATAATATATAAACTTTTTTTTCATTGTACATAAGCAATACGTTTAATATGATACATTTAACATAATGTACTGCGAATCTTTTTTTGACAGATGACGTTTCGCGGTGTATATATTTTAATCCCGTCGATCACGTTTCGTTTCTCCTTCATATTTTAGCCTGTATCGGATAATATATATATATATATTTTTTTTTCTTTCTTAAATTAAAATTTTTTATTACGACTATCTGTGCAGCCGATTTAAATCCAGAAAAATCATCGTGTGTTTCACACACACACACATATATATATACATTTAAGAATTACGAGACATTATACTTTTGAAACTTTCGAACCATTATTTATTAATGAATCTTCCGAGATTACTGCCCCAATATACATTTTCCGTGATAATCTTTTTGATTTTTTTTTTCATTCAAAAATATAACTTCACATTATACATTTATGAGATTCTCTTCTTGGCATTCTATTAAAATATTATAAGTACAGCTGTTTGTTTCATAAATTTTCACCCAATTTAATTAAGTAGTTGCTGAGGGATAATATTATACAATTAGTCGTGTGATTAACCAGTGTTTTTACCTACCAGTCGGGTCGGCGACGTTTAAATCTACTTTGATCCTAATTTAATAATTTAAATCTCAGGTTACATCCAAAAAGATTATTTTAAAAGTGACTAAATTTAACGTTTAATAAAAATATGCATTTATAATTATAAAATTAATTTAATTTTTTTTTTTCATACATTTTTAATGTTTTGTTATACAAACTGCAGTTAATTACATTAAATATGTTTCGAACTTGTAGCATTCATTTATGAAACCATCAATATAAATGATAAGTATACGGATTAAGTGAAAATATAAAATGACATATATGTTATATGAAATATATGATAAAGGTACTACAATTTATTATGATAATACTTTTATCTTTCTGACATGATCTAATTCTAATAACTAATTATTTGGTTATCATGGATAATTCCGAAAATGATCTGATTAAAATAATTATTCAAATTATTATAACATAGACTTTTAATATAAACTAAAATACAAAGTATACTAAACAAAGAAAACACGTGACCAGAAAAAATCTTTAATTATTATAATTATTTCTTAGCTGTTATTGATATATATGATACATATTTATATTATTTATTGATATAATTGCCAATAATATTTAATTAATTAATCTACAATTAGGAGACAAAGTTGGAAAAACTACTTATTTAAGTGTACGAAAAATAAAATAACAATAACGTACTTAATACTTATATGAACTGTATCCTGTCGTATTAGATTTAAACAAATATTTCTCAAATAGGATTTTAACAAAAAAAAAAATAATTCAAATATATAGTTTGTTTAATTTAATTTGCTTTTAAAATATACAATTTATTCTTCAAAAGGTATAGATCATTAAAAAAAAAACAACTGACTGAAATTGGTTAGAATATTTCATCATTTTTGTTCAATATATAAATATATATATATATATATATATATATATATTATATATATATATATATATATATATATATACAAATGCCATTATATTATCAAAATAAAATTAATGTAAAATTGGTATTAAACTAATTGAATAGAATAAATAGTTTAAACAACAAATTACATTTGTGGGTTTTATAAAGCGATAAACATTAAGCATCAATTTAACAAAATATATTTGATAGGTATTTTGAAAGTGATTATAACGTTTATATCATATTGGTATATAATTTACTTCATAGCTGATATATAAACATAAATAATGTTTAGTAAAATAATACAATTATTTCATAAAACCTGATATAAAATAAGGAATAATCAAAAAAAAAAAAAAAAAAAAAAATGTGAAATCTAAGTTGAAAAATAAAAAGTAATTAATTATGCATATCTATTAATAATCGAGCAAATGGATAACCCAAAGGTTAATTTGTGTGATGATATAATTTACTATATAACTATTTATTATAATTTTATATATTATATATTATATTTTCGGCGAGATGGGTTTTCGGGTAAAATGTCGAGACTCCAAGTATAACGGATCTGGCGTGCGTGTGAAAAGTCCCGCCACTTGTAAAAATCAATCCGGGCAACCTACAGAGAAAGAACAGAAGTGTGCACACGAAAGGGAGGGAGAGAGAGAGAACGAGTGAAGTGACAGAAAAAAGGAAAGGGGGAAAGAAAAAGGGAAAATCCATTACACCGCAATATAATGTATACGGAATATCCTGTACCGTAAGAGTGTGATATACGTTTAGAAGAAAAATAAATTCATTATTTTAAGTGATGGAATAGATAAAAAAAAATGATCGGGTTTCAAAAATTCAAGAGCAAATCCTTCAAACTGTACTGTTACGACTTGGTGGTATATATATATAGAGAGAGAGAAGCATTTGGTTTTTGTATATGACCTGGGTCTGGGTGTGCATTACGCCATTTCTTGTAACAGCATCCCAGAAATATATACACCAGAGTATACTCACGTGGATGGATATATAAGAATATTATAATTATATTGACAATTTTTGGCTGTAGAGCTAATAGGTATGAAAGCAACTAAGATTCATAAATGCATACTCTTAGAAATAAGGCATGGTGGGAGTATTATATATTCGAGATAAAAGCCCCTCCACCGCAAATTATTATTTTATCCAATATTATCCATACCTATATTATTATAATAGCAAATATAATTATAAAAACGAGTATAGTCATTATTATACATAGTATTATAATTTAATAAAATTCATGTCAGTCAATCCAAGTTTATAATGATATTAGGTATATAGATTCCATTTAACGCTGAAAAGTATTGAGTTTATATTTTTTGTTGATACCTACAAGTGTATTCGATTCTAATGTACAAATTGCAGCTGAACATTAATCATATGTTATTTTTTTTACAATTTTGTTGTTATTATTATTTGATGCAATAGTAAGCTAAATATTTAAAAAAAAACATCTTACATTTATATTAATATTTTTAGAGGTATTAACAATGGAAATTTAAATAATATTTTAGTTATATTCTACTATTTTATAAAAAAATATTCAGTTATTGAGTTATTTTTATTACAAATAATTAAAATACAGTAGTACGCCATACGCTAAAATGAGTGAAGTGAAACTTTGATCAGATTTTTGTACATCTGATCGACTATTTTCAAAACTAAAATTTTCAGGATCACAAAACCTACCGCGAGGATTCCACTACGAAAACTACACCTGAGTATATTATTTTATAGATATACATTATACCCATAAAACTTGACACTTGCAGTACAAACATATCTATGCATACTCGAACCTTAATAGATTTATTTTACCACTGGTCTTGTGTATGAAAAATTATACATTTATACTCATTACTTATCAAAGTTTGTATATTGATGAATCGGCGACATGGAACAAACTCGAGATTTTGCCTTATTTTAATTTCATCAATTCTTTTTATATATAATTTATTTTACTAAATAAAAACATAAACTAGAATGAAATAACGAAGTTTTAATCATTTTTTTATTAGCACTGTTTTTTTTTCATTTGTCTAGACCGTTTAAATTGAAATTATATTCACATTACCAAAATCGATCAGACGAATAGTCTAGTTGGCGCATTCCTGGAAACGATTATTCAAAAATATTCGAAAAATGTCACATTAAATGTCGTTAAAATGGCATTTCAGAATATTATGCTCTATAATATAATATGATCGTTAAATTATCTTTTTCCCACAGCCGTAACACGATTAGGTATATCGAAAACGGTCTCAATACAATTTGCGACGATAGAGGACCGTCATTATCCACGAAAGAAAATTCGCAGACAGCTGCAAAAACAAATAATACACACTGCCAATATATTATTATAAATTTAAACATAACACGGGTGCGCTTTGGCCTCGCGTAAACGTATTTCCGGTGTACACACGATATCATATTATACATTCGTATAACGACATATAGGTAGTACCACACAACAACCGATAGGTGTTCGGAAAAAATGTACATTTATTTTAGCGGTCAGTTAACACTGAATAAAAATACACAGACGCCGAGTAACAATAAACGACACTGTTGATAGATGCCACAACAACGGGTAAACCAAACGAAAAAAGTCTGATTTCTGGACGTATAGTGTATAGACGTACCTATACATTTAGCTCCGATGATTTTAGCTATAAAATGAAATATGAACGTCAAGAAGAATAAAGCCGAGTGCACAGTTATACAATATTTTGCTTACTTTTTCTAGTACCTATGCGTTATTTTGTGCATACCTACAATAACTAAATTATACGAATCTAAACCGTCTGTACACAATATAATATAATATACACGCACGCAAGTTCCTGAATGTTACACGTGTCTTAGAATTGCAAGTCGTCCGACGTCATGTTGCAGGACACTGCAAATTGCTATTATTAATATGTTTTTTAATATTGCACGAAAGCAAGTTTGGCTTTTAAAAAATTGCGAATGACGTGTAAACTCTGCTTAAAGATAATGATTATTATGCTCGAGTACATTGTAACGTTTGGCGGAGGTATACATAATACTACAACAATATATATATATATATGCGTGCGATATACAAACTCCTATAGCAGCCGCGGCATCAGTTCGTCAGCCCCCTGTTCCCTCTCCACGAGGAACGCTCACTGACATAGAATGACGTTTCCGCAGCCGCCCCATAGTGTTACATCATTGTCGTCGAAGTCTTCCAATTTAAAATTAAAAAAGCATCACGTAGGTACTTTTCATAACTACTACATGTACGCCTTATACGCCGGATAATATACTGTATATAATATACATTATATATATATACACATGCGCAGTGAGTGCTCACAATAACTATATACATATTATACGCAACGCAACGTATACGAGCATATATAATATAGTAATAATATGCGCCGACAGGCCGAGAATTATTAACGACGTCGAGAATGAGAGACTCTATATAAACATTCTTTTTATATATACATATTATATATTTATTGTTATTTTTTTTCCTTGCCCGTTTCGTCTCTTCCGCCGCCGCGAATTTAACACCGCGGCGTGTGCGCACGCTAAAAAAGAAAAAAAGAAAAAATCGCTACCATATTCGTCAAACACCACACGTCGCAGTAACGATTATTGTTGTCGTTATTATTATTATTATTATTATTTTACTCAAAACGATGTCGATCTACGCCATCGTCATGTATACACACACACACATGTATAGATAATCTTATAAATGCGACACGTGTGCGAATTCGGAATTGCATGATTTCGTAGTGAATAAAAAAATCGCCACTAATATTATTATATAGTATATCTTTCGGAGTCAAAAAGCGAGCAAAGCTTTTTTCCGCGAAAAAATACACACGGCAAATCAGCGCCGTCAAAAAAAAAAAAAATCACACTTCATACGAGGTAAATTTCATTAATTACACACGTTTGGTGACAATAATAACCATACTTCGACGAGTATAAGAAGATTAATTATTTATTCAACACGTATTTTATGATGACATAATGGCATAATAGATGCCTTTAAATATTAAATCCAATCTAGAGGTTTAAGTAGGCGTATTATGTTAATAATGCATATAGCTGTCTGAAATTATATCCTTTTAAAAATGCTTAAAGCTTTCGTGCATACCTACTTAACGATGTTAAGTTATTAAATAATTTCGTTACGATTATGTATATATTTATAAATGCGAAAGCAGCAAGCCACCATCATAGGGTGTGGAGGGCGTCCACCGATCGTTTCACCGTTAATAAATCTAACCACTGCACTGTCCCTCCTCTATCTAACATATTATACATAATATAAGACTCCGACCGCACGCTATGTAAATAACAAAGTTTATAATAATGACTACGACTTTTTGTTTTTATATTTATCTTCTAAAATCGTTGATGAGTATATGTTATGCTTATTATTATAATATAATACCTAAATACCGTCATATAAGTGCATACGAGCGACTCAGGAGTTCGGCGCTTGCGCAATCGCGGACTGCATACGTTGAGAAAATTAAAACGCGCGTAGGTAGAAAGTCGGAAGTGCATCGGTGCAGTAAGTTGAGTAGTATGCTCTATAACTAATGTGCAATATATTTTAAATATAGGGGTGGCGAAGGCTATTATGGCGACCGGAAATACATGACCTGCTATATTATAGCTCATCGATTCACACGGTTGCCCCCAACCAGGGTGCGACGATCATTATCTCATTATCGGTGTCGGTCAATTATTTAAATATAGTCGTATAAAACATAAATTAAATTTATAAAATATTATTCTATACAAGCTGTAAAAATAACACAATACCTAGGGTCAGAATTACATCGTTGTGATTAGAGGCAACAGTTTTAATGTTCCGCGGGTGTTCGCGGTACAACAGTCGCGTCCGAATATTAATTGTGGTACCTGTACAAGTGTAACGCCAGCTCACAGAAACTTATTTTCTCGGAAATATTATAATCAGCTGTCAGAGAGATTTTTTGAATAAGTATTCAAAAGGTGAAGCAGGATAAATTAGGAATTGATTGAAATTTTATGTTTATTGCACTAGAAAAATATTGAATTTGTCTAAAATTGTATACTATCATTTATCATAACAATTCCTCTTTTGGTTCTGAAGGGTTAGCACACTTTCTGTACTACGCATACTATATGTTTATACGACGTATAATATTGTATATTATAGATTTGTATAGTTATCTAAAAAAAAAAAAGAGAAAACGATAGTTTTTTATTTACCTCGAATGAGAACGTCCCTATTTTAAGGTCGTAAAATATACGTTTTTATGTGGGAATGTCGCGATATGGTTATACGTCGTTTCACAATCTCTAAACTCAACTCTTTCCTAACTATTGTTATTATTTTCTTTAGAACCTCTAATCGTATGGTATATTGAGCACGTGGCCTATCGGATTTCAGAACAATATATTCGAAGGAAAACATAATAATATATTATAATATATACATAATAAATTATAATAACACAATATGTTCAAATTGTAAAGAATCAATAAAAAATATTTTAGAGGGCACACACTGCAACATAATATACATACAACATTATACCCAGTGACGTGAAGCTGACAATAATTTCGTTACTGCACTAAATGACGAGTTCTCCCTCTATTGATGCCCAAACCTTTTATTGCCGACGTTTCTTTCTTGGTATCATATCACGTCACGCTCCACAAGAGATCGGGGTCAATTTTACAATATATTATATAATTTTACACACACCTTACTCATTTATATACAAATACGTAGTGTCATATAACGTCAATCCTTACACGGCTTACACTATAAGATGTTACACTGCATGCTCAATGCTGAGAGTTAAAGGTTCAGATCACAAGGGTACAAATTTCTAAGGGAGAAAACGATTAAATTTGACGTATCTGTTTAGTTTCATCACAATAAATGACGATATTAGTTACTGCATGATAAGTGGTTTATTAAGATATAATAATACTATATTTTTTTATTTGTATAGTAAAAAACATTTGTGTGAATATTGGCGTTTCTCAAATATTTATATAACTATATTTAATGACATTAGTAGATTGTCGATCAAATACTTTAGTTTTATAATTCTGAAGAATAGATCAAACTGATTTACAACCCACATTATTTAAATCAATGTATATAATAAAATCTAATATTACATGTTATATTACACTACAATGAAACCCCGGTTGATTGTGAATGTGAATTTAATTTAATTTCAGAATACCAAAATAAACACACAATAATCATTTACTACTATACACTGATGATGATATCTTAGAGTTGATTTACGTATAATTAGTTAATAGTATAATTATTACCAAATGGTTTTTATTAAGGTTATTAGAACAAGCAATTTGAAGTATTGGCATTTTATTATATAGGTTCATTGAAATGGAATCATAGAATGTCAATGCATCCATTAACGCACGTTAGTGTGAAGGAGCTAAAAATTATTTAAGATTCTGAAATATTTTAGAAGCTCCTCAAAAGTTCCCCTAAGCCTACTAATCCTATTAGTGGAAACTACTAATAGAACAAAAATTATGAAAAAATATTTAACATTTATTTAAAGTTAGTATTATAATTTATACATATATATATATTTTACATAGCCTAGAAAATAAGCTAATAAATTCATATTAACATCAAAACAATAACCAAGAAATATCTCGAGAAATACTAACCTTCCACTTATTGAACTAAAAATCACAAGAAATATTGACTGTTCAAACAACCTTAATTACAACTTTTGAACGTTGAAAAAAAATTAATTGCATTTTCAATAAGAATATAAATACATAATATATATTATTATCATTATATGAAAATTAAACTTAAAAAAATATGCAATTGTCGATTCAAATAATTTGGTTTGTATATTAGTGTTATATAAAGGTATAAATATATTATATAAGTTAACCGTATTTCGTCGTTTATGAAATAATAAAAGATACATAATAATGTATTATTATACTCAACTTCAATTTTATAAGTACAGAACTTAAGATATATTATTTATCAAATTATGATGACATACAATAATATAATAATATACGAGTTGACAATTTTTTAAATAAACGTGTAGGCAGTAGGCACCTAATAGTCCTAATATTATATATTATTATCTACAAGTACAAATGTACACACATTTGACAATACATATGCTGTGAACAAAAAACCATTCGTTTGAATACTAAAAACCACATAAAAATATATTTAAAAAACTAATCGACAAGCGATAAACATTGGTATATTGATTATTATGCTGAGCTGCTGAGTACAACGGTTTGATAAAGAGAACGAAAAAATCAATGCCCTTTTCAACTCGGACACTGATTGCACAACCATAATAATATAATATGTATCTACTATACGGACGGAAGAGGAATCCAATCGAGAGAGTTCTTACGTTATCATCAATTCATCAATAACATAATACTATTTTAAATAAGTGCGTAATAATCTCGGTATATAAATAATAGCCTATATATAATTATATAATGTAGTTTATAAAGTTTTAAATCATCTATATATAGACAAATAAAATGAAGTCCATAAGTATTCGCAACTGAGAGATGCTTTGGGAATAGGGAAGGATGATGCATGCATAATGAAATACTATAACGATAAAATAGTAAAACATTATCGTGAGTAGTCGTAGAGTGGACGACGGAGGACTGGGGTTACTACTTAAAAGTGGAGGATCTAGGGTTCTTATCTCTTCTCCTTATCATGAGCTAAAAAAATTGCGCTCTTATCATGGAGTGTATACATTATACATATATTATGAACAAAAAAATATAAATCCTACTCACAATGAGAAAATCTTAAATCCGCCACTCCTACCTATAAAGTATACAAACAACCGAGTTGATATTTCTTCGCAACATAATCAGCCACATTGAACGTAAGGACCGATTACAAAAAATCGTTTTGTTTCCAACGATCATCGCGTCATCAACCTCCATGATCACAAATGTGTACGAGCGAACCCGACCGTAATTATTACTATACGACAACTTACTACTGTACTCACCATTTACTCATTCTCAGTAAACGAAATACCTATACGTAGAAAAAAATGTACACATAAATAATAAATATACATAATATTGTGCGCATTCGAGTGATATACCGATATAGATACACTAATATTACTACAATATAGAACGAATCGCACGTGTAAACTACTACAATAGTTTATCGATTCAATACAATATAAATATATACCGACATTATATACTAATATAATAGTTTGAATATAATAATATTCAATATTCCATGTATACATACGAATAAATATATACTATTATATCTATTATAATATATACTATTATGTACATAATACATTCAAGAACACATATGCAATAATATTGCAGGACTGTCGACGAGAACGTGAAAAGATTATTTAAAAATCCTTTTAAAAATGAAAAATCAGTTTTATAAGATAAGCTGATGAACATTGAACACATGCAAAACGCTTATGATTATATCACATTTTTACAACATCGAAAAATCCGTGTGTACAGCGTTCTCGTTAAATGTAGGTGCATATTGTAATAAAAATAATACCAGATTTAAAATTAATTTTAAAACTTATATAATTATGATAATTTTTCAAGGAATAGGTAGAGCTGCTACAGGAGGAGGAGGATGGTACTTACAAACGATGCGAAAAAAATGCAACTGTCATTACGAAACGAAAACAAAATATTAAATAATACATATAATATATAAAATACGTTAAGTACTGTTATAACTTCTACTGCTGATGAATAATAATAATGAAAAAAATGCATTCGCCGCAGCACATACAACAGCGATGTTTTAATAATTTCAACCGTATAATATTATGATAATATAAGTAATAGCAATAATGGAACGCGATCGTCACGATATTATGTTATTATTGCTCGCGACTGGGTACACACATTATTATTACATACACTATAATAGGACGTAGGTACACGACATAATATTTTCATCAATAACAACAGAAACGCTGTTTTTTCCATTTTCATCTCGCGGAAACCGTGTGTCCGTCACGCACGTCATCGCGCGGAGACGACACACACACTCATGTATAACACACAAACGCGCGCGCGCATATCGCTCATGAACTCCTCTCGTGTGGTGCACCGGCGGCGGCCGGCTACACGTGACTCAACACGTGGCTCACCACATATAATAATAATAGTAATAGTAATAATAATAATATATTGGATTGTTCAGATGGCGCTCTGTACACGACGTGTATAATATGATAATGTAACGCGCCACCGCCGCCTTTTTCCCGCGCTTATATTATTACACAACTCTATCCACTCGCCCGCCCGCCGAACGCCGTTCCCGAACTATACGTATATTCCCGTTTTGCCCGAGGGAGTTGCCCGTTTCCTTTTTTTCTCGGTTTTTATGGATTTTCCGCGTCGGACGACGACCGCCGCCGCTGCCACTACCACTGCCATCACCGCCGCCGCCACCACCACAACAACGACCACCATTCCACCACCGCCGCCACCTCCACCACACACGAGCCTTGGAAAACATCAATTTTCATCCACGGGGGTTCCTCTTCCCCGACAGCAGGTCCCCACCGCGACCAAAAAACGGAAGCGAGCTTTATATATATATATATTATATATACAATATATGGACCCAGTGGGCCAGTAAACAGCGTAATCCACATATATACACAATACACCACGAAATAATCCTGGAATATAGTCATCACGCGAGTTTAGTCGATTTCCAAACCCGACGTCACACGATTTTATATTTCGAGCACATATACGGTTGATATAACCGTATACAGACCGTACGAACAATCTAAGATATCTGACACGCAGAAGGCAATAGTAACAGTATATCAATGCACCGTAAATTGTACGTCAAACGCGGTGGAGGTGACAGTGACCTATAGAAAATAAAGAGTAATTGCACGCGATGAAAAAGCAATTAGATATTTTAAATTTGAGCTTGATAATATTCACCGAAAGTTTGGTGATGACACAACCATCACATAACGTTTCTACTATTCTTACGTATTCGTACGACCACCCGACAATACGCGTGTACATAATATGTAGTATAATATAATATTGTTTATTAACGAAAGACCCGAGAAAATCGGTCGAGACTAACACATTTTATACATATTTTCTTGTAAAGTACTATTTGTGGACTTTTGTAATAATAAGAATATAATATATATACGCGAGTTAACCATTAACTTCAAACTAGACAAACAGATATAATAAATGGGTTATGGTTGAAACAAATCTCAATCGACCGACTACCTTAATATTATAATATCGCGTAGTCCGCTGTGCGTGTACAGTATAAACAAAAACCACGTTCCGACGTTGCACACATGCGTTGCCGCGGTAAACGAACCGGCGGCGGCAGCGGCTAACGAACCAGACGCGCGAGAAGTTTCTTAACCCTATAATTCGCTCAGCAGAAACGCCTACGCTACCGCCGCCAAATCGATACGGACGCTCGGCGGCGACCGACAGACGACAGGCGCGCGTAATCGAAAAACCTTCCTCCTCGTCGGGGTTGACGTCGCCTAAATTCAATTTCCGAGCTGGTGTGCCCACGGAGGTTATAATAATAATACTATTATAGGTAGGTCATATATTATATAAACCTACACGTACATAAAACAAATGTATAGGTGATGATGTACATGTATATAGAACGGAGGAAGCCTAGAATATACGACGACGACGACGACGGACGGTCGCCGAGTGTGGTGGTGATGGATTTGTGTGTGAACAGTTTTTGACGAACATCATTCTCCGAAAAAATGACTCTCACGAGACATATTTTAAAACTCGAAAAAGCACGATGGCGTCCGAGTAATATACTATAGTAATAATATATAAATATAAGTTTAATATTATGACTTTAAGAGTATATATATAATATATTATATATATATATATATTACTATAATATCCGAAGAACACTGATATACTCAACGTCGCACAAAACCTCTTTATCTCCGACAAACATTATTATGATACATTATAATATCATAATACATAATCCGCTGCCGCTAAAACGTTCTACGTTTTGAACAAACGCGACTATGCGACACATAGTAACATTAATATGTATATAACGTTTATTTTCAACAATATTGAAATATATACATGGGCCTCCAATCGAACTACGTCTGGGAGTAGAAGCTTGGGTCCCATTATTTTCTTAAAGAATAAATATTTGTACACAAACTATATACACGGTATTTATAACTAACAATTAATCGTCATTATCGTTTCGTTTAGTAATTAAATCAACAATTATATCGAAAATTTTTATAGACAGAATTGTATATAGTTCTTCACTTCAGCATGGTACCCCACTTAATAATTATTATTACAGCCGACCTTAGCGTTATTGTAACGACGTTACGACAAGAAAATTGTTATTTTACCATTGAATTCATTAATTATCTTGATATTTTAATGGCGTCGTGTCCTATTTGATCCGTCGAAAAAATCATAACGAAATTGTTTTTTAATCTAAACACGAACATTATTATTTTAATGGATTTATTAGACTTAATAACAACTTCAACAATTTTAAATGTCTTTTTTTTCTATTTAAGTTTTATTATGTAAATTATAATATAGAATATGAAAAACCTTTGAACTAATTTATCTGATAAGTTAACACTAATTAAGTTTAACAAAGTAAGACACGTTTAATATTTTTAATGTCAGTTAGAATTTTAACTTGATTAATTTTCTTGTTAACAGAGTGATTCATCAAGTATGCCTTGCCTTAAATTCAGATTTTTTAAATTTTTATTAATATTATAAGATAACATACCTATTCAAATACTTAAATTGTTATAATATCATCCGAAGTCCGGTGTTTTTTTCAAATGAAAACCACCCGTTTTTTTTTACTAGTTTACAACTATTTCTTTAATAGATAATTTTTTTTTTTAACATTTAGATGCATATAAATCTAAAACTGAACAAGTAGTTTTTGATTTATTAAGCCTTATGTAAGTACTGAATATAATAAGTCTGCATAGACCATGATAAAATAGGTTTAAATAATATGATATAATAAGTTTGGATGATATAGGTATTGGAGGTTATGTAGATTTAGAATGATATTAGTTAATATTTATTTGTTAACATTTTCATTTATAAAAATTAATTAATATATATAAAAATACGTACCTACTAAACTAAATATTGTATTTATTTTATATCCAAAGCTATTTTTATAAGAACTACTTTATTTAGTGCATATAATTTAGTAACTTATAAAAACTAATCGTTCAATTTTTGATTTAGATGCATACAAATATAATCAGCTTAACGCACTTAATAATTAACAATAAAAAAGGTAATTATTATTTGACTAAAACAGTTAGTATTACCACAGGATATTCTATAAACTGTATAAATAATTTACCTAAGTATTTATGTATTTGAAGCCATGTATAGTATTAAAATATATTAGAGAACTTCAAAATCCATAGAACAATTCTTAAAAGGGGTTGATCATGCACGCTTTTTCACCGACAAGTTTAGAAATTATTAATTATTAGAAAACCTTCAAAAGTGCAATTATATAACGAAAATTGAAACCAACACACAATTAATTTACAAGCCTATTAATTTAAAAAATGTAGTTTATAGGTACTTAAGAGTTTAGTTGATATTATTAAATATTCTAGTTATTTGACGACAGCAATGTTATATATTTTTTAAAGAAACAATATTTTTAATAAATTAGGGATAGGTACCGGATGACTAATATGAAAACATTTAGTTTTTTGAGGATAAATTAATTTAATTGTTACTCTAATTATGATTTAAATATTCATATAATTATTTAATGTGTTTAAACTTCAATTATCTTTAATTTAACTAGATTATATATATTTTAAAATGTTAAATAGATATAATAATTATTTGTTTACTTGTACAGCTGTATCTTGTGTTAAATTATAGTTTTAAAACACCATGTAGTTAAATATAGCTAATTGTTTTTAAATTGATAATATAATGATGATTTTTGTGTAAATACCATTTAATACCATAAACTTTAGAAAAATTAGTCTTCAAGAAAATATGTTTGAGACCCGAGTATAATGGGTAGGTATACAAGCTTATATTTTTTGGATATTCAACTGAGAATTACGAATACAGAAATACAAGTCGTTAACCGCTACGTGAACTCGATATTCGATGACAGCAGGTAAACGTGTACAATATAAATTTATAATTATTCATTGACCATCAAACATAATATATGACTTACTACGTACTATAGTGACGTGCACACATAACATAATAAGACTAATTTTAATTTATTTTACATTTAAATTATGATTTTTTTTAAATGCATTGTCAATAAATATTGGTAGGAATGGGTTTTTAATAACAACGTTATAAAAAGTAACTAAACTTGGTTCTATAAACTTATACAATTTATAATTTTAATGTAATGCTAAATTCGAAATTAAAAAAATTCGAAAATTTGTATTGAAATTATCATTTATCTATAGCCCTCATAGTTGATCGAATAAAATAATAGTACATAATGTACCTTTAAGTTATAATACAATACATGGTATATAGACATAAATATTTTTAGCATTAAGTAGGTACATATATATATATAAGTTTATATGTAGGTAATTGACAATTGTTACTATAAACTGTAAAGTAATTTCAACCAAGTAGCTGTTTCGGTGGCATATATACATCGTGCATATGATGAGAGCAATTTTAAATCAAAGTGTAATACCAACTTAATATGTTATATGTACACGGTATATAACAGTATACCGCCATCTCATAGAAATAATTTTCTTAATTGTGCAAGTTTGACGTGTAGCTTTGAGAGAATAGACCTTCGTGTTTATCAAGCAGAATAATATGATGTAATTACGTACGTACAAGGTAAACAGCACTGTAATTTAGGTACGTGTAATGAGGACAATATTGTTTCGATGACATTTTAAATCATAAACTTTTTTAGAGTATGTAAAAAAAAAACTTTATAGTTGTAAGTGCGCGCGGGTTAGAAGAGTTAAAACTTATCATTAGGATTAGTTCGTAATAATAGATATTATGTACAACGATACTACGGTATGCGCACAAATCTCTCGTTTGGGATGACGGGATGAAAATAAGTGTGTAGGTACAGTACGATCAAAAAGGATACTCGGATACATTATACTCGACCCTGGGTACCAGCCACTTATTGTAAAATTTGAGTAATTACAAGTTCGAATGCTTACAAATGTTCAATGAGACTAAGAAAGGGAAGGGAGAATTTACTTGTACAGTGCCACAGCAGACATTTGAGTGATATTTAAATTGTTCATAAACCTGTTGAACCATTATGTAAATCACTTCCTTTTATAAACCACTAGAGATAAAAATGCATAGATCAAAAGATCCCGAGAATAGGGTGGTCAAGGACGAAGAATTCTAAAGCTGATCAGTGGGCATTCAACAACAACACTGATCGAAACCCTTCATCATTCGGATCAGGTGTTCCTGAACGCAACCTACCGGCAGTTGAAAAACCTTGAGAATCCCTTCCTCAGATGGTAGGTATATAGTTCATTCAACACCGACTACGGGTTCCAAAGATTTATAACCTACTGAAATCGGATGAATCGTTTTGGAATGCCCTGCGTATACTTCTTTATAGGTATCATGTACGATCGTGTTATTACGTCAAGTCTCGGTGTATAGAAAATATAATATTGTGAGACAACACGCGCAAGAACTCTCTTCGTCGTGACGACGACTTGAAATCGAATCGGCGGCGAGCACACGAAAAAAAAAACAAAACAAAACCGTCCCCTCTTCCTCGACCAGAATTTTTTTTTTTTTGTTTTTAAAACACAAGCATTATTCGTCGTACGCGGGCACGTTATAATAATAATATCATACATCGTCGTCGTAGTCGCAGTATGTGTGTGTGCGTGTGTATTATTGTTATAATATAGAACAGTCCGAATCAGCAGCGCCGTTCGGTGTACGTGTGCGCGCGCGTGTTATGCGTTCCACAGGTGGTAAAAATCAATTATTCGTGGTAGCGCGCACGCGCCCGGCGTCCGTCGCGCTAGTGGAAACGACACCATATATACGAGTACTACTACTACACGACTATAATACAATATATATATTATTATTATCATTGTAGTAGTAGTCGTAGTAGTCGAATTATTATTATTATTATTATTATCATTAATAGTAATAGTAGTAACAGTAGTGGTGGTATGGAGAGATATTATGTATCGTAAATTCGTACATAGATAGAGAGAGAGAGAGAGATAAAACAATAACATTTCGTTGTAGGGTATACGACGTATAATATAACGCGTTGTGTACATGTATTATAGTATGTTTACGTACGTACGTGCAACGTACTCGGAGTGATACCGTACAACGTACGGCGACACGTTAACAGCAGCAGACGTCTACATAACACAATATTATAATATTGTACACGCACAATATCGCATAGGTATATAATACTGTACACGTCGCGGTATACCGCCTATCGCACACATGCCTGTAACCCAACCGCCGGCCGGTGTAGCGTTCGCGTAACAATACTTTGCGCGCGTTACAGTCATTTATAATTTATATTATTTATTATTATTATTATTATTATTATCGCTGATGGCGTGTATAGTAGAATATTATAAACTGTGATAATCGTATTTTATCGACGTTAGGCACTATTGCGTGCGCTTATGACACACACGTGTGCGATATGCGCCGCGATGTCCGCGAGCGTATTTATATATACGAGGCTGAGCACGGGGATTCCAACCCTCCTCGCAATATTTTCCCAAACGAGCTTATATTTGAGCATCGCGAAGTATTTAAAAAAATATACTCGAAAAGTATTACACGTCAGATTACAGCCGTTTACAAAACACGGCTCGCGCGCCGAATTTGACGAATGTCTCAAAAAAAAAAAAAAAAATAACACAAACTTGTCACCATATACGTACACACACACGCCCCTAGCGACGACACGTGTGCGTGAGCGTGTGTGTGTGGCGTCGCGTGATGAAAATGACCCGGCGAGTGACAAAAACTACAAGAGTTGTTTTCGATAAACGATCCGAAACGGTTTTTTTTTTTGAAAGCATTCCGCGTGTCGACGACGTCTCCTACCCCGCCGGATAAAGGGCGACGAATGACACCGGCGACACGTAACGACTATTACGAAAATCGTATAATGATAGAGGAGAAAAAAATGGAAGCACGGTTATAATAGGTATTAATATTATGATATGTGCTAGCCGCCGCCGCCGCCTTCGCCTTCGCCTCCGACGACGACGACGACGACGGGGCACGATCGACGGTGGCCGTGATAATATGTTATACACACGCCTATAATATATGTGTATAATAGTATAGTCTCGTAGCGCATCGTATGGTCGTTTTCGTCATCGGGACACGCAGCGCGCGACAGAACGGGCAGGACGAGGGGACACACACGCGATATCATTATACGCGTGCACACACACACGCACAATTATTATATATACGTCAGTGGCAAAAGCAGCAGCAGCAGCAGCAGTGGCGTGCGCGTTGCGCAATCCGTCACATTTGCGAGAAATCGCCCGGAGGACTTATATATTACACTAATATTATTATTGCTCATACGTACGAAAAGTACTATAGGCCATCGTGTAGACGATGTATATTATATATATATAGGTACGGAAAAAAGGGTCGTCCGAAATCAATAACGTGCCCAGGAGGCGCGCGGTCACCGAGCCGAAGTATAATATCGTGTGCGTGTGTGTGTGTGTTTATATACCTAGCTACAACTATATATATATATATATAAGTATACATGTATACGCACGCAAGTATATAATATGTGTAGTAGTCGCAAGTATATATATATAAGTATGTATATAATGATGTACGCAGCGGGATTTCGCGTGTTCGATACGACCGGGATAGGAACAGTGGCGGCAACGGCAGAACGCTTATATGTGTGTGTGCACGAGAAGCCAGTCGTTGGCTGTATTGTATTATTATTATTATTATTATTATTATTATTATTATTGTTATAGTGCAGGCGACGCGACCGGAGCTAGAAAAAGAGAGAAAAAACAACGCTAATAGGATTTACGAAACAACGTGGGGGCGGCTTCAGTGGCACCGTGGCTTTTTGTATTTTGGAATGGGATAAAAGCTCTGCTGTTGTTGTCACACGGCTAAATCCTAAGGACGTCGTCAAAAATATCTCTTCATTTTTTTTTTTTTTTTTGTTATTCGGCTTGGAATTGATTCCGGGCGACGCGCAACCGGTAAGAGCAGTCGTAGTATATAAATACGTATATACGCTTATACCCCTCACCGATACTGCCCTTAGTTGAATTATCACGACGCGGTTTATACAGTTTTCCGTTGGACGGCGTGTGAGATGCGTACACGCGACGAATCCACATTATTATACGGTACAGGGATCGAAGTGACCGTTTTTCTAGGAAAAAACCAAAAATCACAAATCCCTAACGAAAAAATATCGTAAGCAAGCATACATTTTTAACGAATATATATATGTACTGTCGTTTTTTGAATATATAAACTAAAATCCACCCAGTTTTTTAATGTTTCAATTTATTCGGGTTCAAATTTAAAGACCGCCTCTGCAGCAGTATACCCAAACAACTCTTTTTTTCGTATGGCAATACAAAATAAACTCGTAAATATTTTGTGGAATTCGAAAAATGTAATATTGTGCGGTAAGCCTCTAGGCGCAAGACGCAATAATATAGTATTGTTATTTGTTGCACAATTAGATTTGCGTATGTTTCTATTTATATATTTACAGTTACGATGGAACTACAAACATCAAACTTTTTTCGAATTTAATAACATAAGAAATGTGTTTTCAAATATAAAAATTACTTCGAAGACGGAAGAATATTGTAAAAATATAGCATATTACCAAACTTTTTACTGTGATAGTACCTATAATATAATAATAACGTCTGATGTATATGACATTAATTCCTCACTACAGTTTAATGCTTTATTAGAAGATATTATATCGATAATCGGATGAAATTCTCGATGGAAATTGTGATTAATTTTTGATCAGTCTCGATAACCGATTATTTGAGAAATATCTTAAGTCATTAATACAACTCAGAAAATCGTTTAGAATTTAGTGATCAATATTATATATATTAATATTATTGAAAACTTGTTTTGATGCATTAATCAGAAAACATTTGGGTCGTATACCTTTATAAAAACAATATAGGTGGATGCACTAGTGACACTGCCTACGTAAATGTTATATTAGATTACACTTCAAAAATGTACTTAGAAACCAACTGTTATAATTGCTTCAGTTAAAAAGTTCATTTACACAAACACCAACTGTAGACGACTCGCAGACAATTGGAGCCGAGTCATTTTGGCTGTATAATGTATGGATAATTATCTCTAAATTATGTAATTTTAAAATGTGTCATTATGATAAATAGTTAAAACGCAGTATTCATTGCAAGTGCGTATTATGAATTCTCGTTACTGGAAAAACATGTATAGATTCTATATAGGTACCTCCTATATTCAAGTACATAATTGCAGATCTAAATCGTTCGTGTATACAAATAATATATATTACGAGAATATGACATATATAATACGAACTGCAGAACTAGTGTCATTTTACGGTAACGATATGAGTATCGTGAAGGATGTTGCATATTATTTTTTTAGTGTCCGCCACCACCACGTCACACGTCAAAATATATAATATAATAAATATTTGTGTGTACGTGTACCTATGTACGCACATAATATTATATTATGATATATTCGTATGTACAACACATTTTAAAATCATCGAGATAGGAAATGAGTCGCGCCCGAGATAATTTATATAATGATACTTAGACTTGGCAACAGTGCGTAAATGCGCGTCGCGACCATTGTATACTATAACACTGCACTCGTGTATTATATATTATACATATGGGAGGTAGACGCACACACTTATTATTTACGCACATACACACACACACTCGCGCACGCGCACGGGTCCAATAAGTTTGATTTCCGGTGTTATCCGACTGACAATAATAATTTCACTAAATATATACTACCGAAAAATGTCCCATTGTTTCGGTTCCCCCGTGTGTTTCACCACTGACTGTTGCAGTCGGCCGAGTCGCGCGCGTACACGGTAAAATCCTCCACCCGGCGCCGGCGATGCGTCCGCGTGCAAGCCACGATCCGATGACGCGACGATATTCGTAGCGACCCGCCGCAACCGGCGGCCGACCAACTTTATAACATAAAACTTTATTCGATACATACACCGCGGAGGGGTATCGACGAGGTCGCGTCATTGACACCACGACGGGACACGAATCGTGATATACCTGATATTATTAAGATATATACGTCATATTTTGTTGGCCTCTAGTGTGGATGAAAATATGCGCGTCACGTGCACTATATAGAATCAAAAATATTTGATTGCCGGGGGGAGGAGATGGGGTGGTGATAAACGCGCCTATATTCGATATTGATGTAGGGTAGTTTTACCATCATCGGTACGATAAAATAATCAATGGTATCGTCGAGACGTCGAGTATTTCAACTTATATAATATAGGGTGCATACCTGGAGGGTAGATTTGACGATGATAACACAAACAAAACTAAACGGGCAATAATTATCGTCAAATCCTTCAGGTATGACCCCCGTAAACCCTTCTACCGTCGTGTCGAAAAGGTTTTCGCGTCGCGCGCGCGCACGGTTTGGTCGAAATCGGCGTTGTCGCACTTTCTTACATTACACCCGCCCGCGTCCTCGTCGTCGTAGTTGTTGTTGTTGTTGTTGTTTTAATAAACGGTCGCGTGTATTGCTGTCGCCGATGCCGCCACCCACCACCGCCGCTACTGCTACCACCACTACAATGCACATATCATACTACAACGTTACGACGGAAATTTGTGTTAGAAAAAAAAAAAAAAGCTGATCTCTACGTGGAAATAGAAATAATAATACATAAATATTAAACGGTAAGTATAGTTGTTGTCGTCACCGTCAGCACCGAATAGCAATAGGTCTCGATGAGGTCAGGCAGGAAACCCGAGAGAGGCGGTGAAATGTAAATGTTACAGAAAACGAAATGATAAATATAAACGAAAACGAAAAAAAAAAAAAATCATAAAACCGTTGGACGCCGCCGTCGCCGTTTGCGTACGCGGCCTGTGTGCAGACGAGCGCGCGCACAATGCTACGCGTAAATGTAGTGCACACACAAGCGTGAAACGTGGCAACGTGCGATATTGAAATCAACGTCGTCGTCAGCAGCGGCGATGGCGGCGGCGGTGGTGTCGGTGTCGGTGGCAGCGGTGTCTCGGTGACGACAGTTATTTATTATATTGTTATTAGGAGGTATTTTCCTTCTTTTTATTATTTGTACTACGCGTTCCTGGAGAGACGCGACCGAACCGCGAAGCGCAAACTTTAGGTGAAAGGAGACCGCGAATCCGACACCGATTTCAGGGCGCCACGGGACGGTGGGCACGGGCGAAGGGTACCTACCGGTATGTTTTTTTTCGCCTTTACGACGCCTAACTCGTAAAAAACGGCCTCTACTGACCTAACCGAAATGTTTGTTTTAAAAATATTATTACTTCAATTATAACAACAACAACCGTTTATCGGCGTGGTAATAGGTACGTACGCTAAGAGGAAATCGTTGTGATTCGTTATGTGATATGTCCATTAATTTTACTTTTTTCAAAACATCACTACTACTGCTCCCGTCTTATGCGACTGCCACACACGTAAATATTGTATTAAAAGCCGTATAGACATAGTTTTAGATGGGAACTAAATCCACACTTCGCCCAAAGAGACAAGCACGACCATCACGGCAATATTCTATTTCAAAAGCGTAAATAAGGGGGTGTTTTGGAAGTTCACCCCTCCTCGAAATTTTGGGAAAATTATGAAGTTTATGTTTTTATAGAGTAAAAGTGGTTTTTTGTCAATTACATTCTTGTAATATAAGCATAAAAATATGTATAACTTTAACCCCAAACCCCCACCCGAAAACAAATTTTTTATCCACTAGTTTTATTTTTAATATTTTTTTTATTCGGTTACATGTTCGCGTCCAAACAAATGATTTTGAAAGTTTCAAATAAATATTATATAATACTAGCTACTATACCTACTAAGGTAGAATAATTATTATTATTGTGTAAAACCATATACAAAACGATATTTTAACCCGATTGCTTTTTATATAAACGGTCGACAGCAAACACAGTATGTCAGGTATTTATACCAAATTTAAAAGTAAAATGATTGTATCTTCATAATATATTATTACATATTATTATAATGTATACACTGGTAGGAATTTTAAATGCGATTTGTTTGTATTATCCGTAATAAACGTGTACGGTCGATGTGCATTGTGCTTGTACACCGCGATGTATTATCGATGAAAACTTACGAAAAAAAATTCTATTATTATTATTTATTATTTATTACTTATTAATCTAATTATTTTTTTTTACTTATAATTATTATAATAATCTTAACCAACAAGTAATCCAAAGTTTTATACAGTAAAATACATATTCAACATTTCGTATTTCACTTAACAACTTAAGTACACCTTTATTATTTTTAAACATTATATAATGAAATCCTGTACCACGTATTACAGATTATAATTTTACATCTTTCTGTATATTACATTTATTTATTTAAATGTTAATTGATGATAATGAAGGTTTGTAATATGTATTTTACAAATTTAATTGTAACAAGCAAATAACAAACCTCAAAATATAGTTCCATGAGTAATATTCTTATGATTATAGGTACGTTCAATATTGGTATCGAAAAATAACTATATTGGAAAATAAATATCTGTGTCCATTACAATATCCATCAATACATGCCATAGTGATATATTCAAAATCTGTCAGTCGTAATATATTAAGTACATAAATATAAATTTGTTTTACATAATATATTCCCGTATTCTATTGGAATAATATGCTCACTCGTTAAATCGTATAACGTCTAACGTTTTCAGAAAATTATTCAAACAAGTTACACCTAACATCTTATGACTGCATCCAAATTGGTTTCTATACATAAAAATTGTCATCAGAAGTTGGATTCTGGATTATTTTAAGCATTCACTAGTTGAATTTTAGATATACAATATTATACTGGACTGTACTCGTGTCATTTACAGACGTGGTAATTTAGATACGCGTCTTATTGGTGTAAAGAGATTTCGACACAAAACGTATAGATACATTTACAATATTTATAGACCAGTGTAAATTTTACGTAACTAAATTTAGGTGTATTTTTATTTTTTTCAAATGCACAAATTTTAAAATATTGTCTAGCATCAAAATAATCTATTCAATCCACATCACCGTTATATATGTGCTATCGAAAATACCACTGCAATAAACACATACAAAAATCAAGGAACTATATACAGTCTAATAGGCAGTAGGTACCTAAATAAAAATTATTTAGAATCCAGTATGTAAAAATAAAAAAATTTAATTTTGTGACCTCACTCGGATGAAATTTTCAAATTTATAAATTATTACAGATATTCTTGCAGCACACGTCATTCCCACTGGTCTTAACTAAATTTTTTTTAAATAAATTGAAAATTTCTTAAAACCAATAGGTACCTACTTATATTATACTAGGTATGCTTGATTTAATTGGATTTTGTTTTGTGAACCTAATTTCCATCATATTTAATTGTACCTACCATCAAACAAATATTATACTCGTAAAATCATAGCAAAAAATAAATTTAATACACACTATTGTACTAAATTTAAATTTAATGCGAGCAAAATTAATATATGTTACGAATTCCGCGTCGTCAAACTGTGAAACACGTTTACTATGCGATAAAATATATATCTGTACATTATAATACCGATTACTGGTGTTTAACATAGTATAGTATAGTAATCACTATATTACGATGGTGTTGATGATGACGATAATAATAATAATAAGTAATATAAATAAAAACAAAAAAATTTACTACAGCAGTAACTGCCATTGAGGTAGGTATGTTAAGGGTGTGTAATCAATGTTACGTTTTATCTTAAATCTAACTATATAGAACATTCTATAGAACAGTTTGTAATAAATATGGTTATACTATGGCACTATGGCAGACATAATAATATAATATCACAAAATATCTCAGTACACGTTTAAGCACTCTGATTTAGTATATGTTCGCTAGTTGCAAGCATCATCACTACACCACTATGTACAAACGTCTGCGTCAGGGAGACGGCGAAATGATAACCTTTGGCTCCGTTACGATAAAACAAAATAAATACTATGATATACCTATATAATAATCATTCGAAATAGACGTGGAGTCGTGGAAGTCTAACGGACAAACGAAACAAAAAATAATAATAATAACAGTACAACGCAATAAAATGCTCGCGGTTATTTATTTGAAAGACTAAAAAAATTAAAAGTGTCATATACACAACATATTTAAATATAATAAATATATACAAATTAATTTAAAGAACATACAAAATTATTGAGATAAATTGATGATAACGTAAGAAACTGAGTGATTAATTATCATTAAAAAACTCTCAATTATTAAAATTACTCTTCAACACTCTTAGTCAAATATTTATCAGGATAATTATACATTTTTGGCGTTACCACGGTAACACGTCATATAGTGTCATTATAATGCATTGTAATATATTATACAATTTGAATATTGATTTGTTGGTGACATATTCAATTTTAAATATCACAACAACTTTGAATGAAATATGTGTAATTGAATATCAAGCAATTCAAAATCCAATAGTTAACCACGAAAATTTCGAAATATACACCAGAATTGATACGTATCTATAAGTTATTATACTGGCAATACATACATGATACTAGGATAATATTGGGGATAATATTAAACATTATATTAGGTATATTGGGATATTATTATGTTTATTAAACGATTTAATGTCGACTGTTTTTCAATGGTGCCAAAATATATTAACATATTAAACAGTTTAACCGCCGTTCGAAATTAAACAGGTGATGTAATATAATCGCATCGGATGAACTGCACTCCGTGCTTCGTACATCGACCAAGGCTACTTTAAGATTCCGATTAATAATATTTTATCATCAATAAAACATGTCGACCGATTAAAATTTCTTTTGCGATAAAAATAGAATGACATATTTTCTAATTAAACAAGGTGTGGTGGATATATCAACGGTCAAATATCGTGTTAATTAATAGTGTAATAAACACCTGTCAACTGTACGTGAGAAAATATAAATAATAAAAAAATTCGATAGAAATCATCATTCGCTGCATCGTGACAAGTATATATCCCATTTTTCGTATCAACAGATTATTATGCGTAATTATTGTTAAAAAGTGTACACTATATAGTATAGCTGTAATATAGTGATTATATATTATACGACTATAATAGTGCGTTTGAATAATAAATCATTTATACCAGGCTAAAACATAAAAAAGAAATTATGATAAAAGAAAAAGATTGGGAAAAAATAAGCTATACAGTCGACACTGCAGCTCATTGATCGCAGATTTTTATTATTTTAATGAGTCGACTCGTTTTTAGAAAATATTTTTCACAATCACAGTAATAATAATTACGTTGGTGTAATTGTGTGAACCTCACCTGTACAATACGAAAAAAATAAAAAATATATATAAAACAAAACTTGAGGTAAGGATAAGCTGGACAAGGGTGCAACCGCCAACCATGAAAACTACAATGACACATTTGAAGTTTAAGTCTTGAGCTATAGCATTTGCTATTTTTGAGGAATATAGATTATAGATATATAAGTTACATAGAAACATTTGTTTTATACATTAAATATTGCAAATATAAAACTAAAAGTTTTATATTTTTGTATAATATAAGTAATAAGTATTTTAGATTTTTAGAATCACTTTCTTAGTATTGGTGAATTTTTAAAAATCTATGTTTGAAAAAAAAATTATTTAACGTTTTTCATAAATCATGAGAAGGTTGCATATAAAAGAAAAACGAACACATAATAAATTCAATAGTAGGTATTGTTTTTCAGGTAATTACCTATTCATAATATGTATTATTTTAAAAACAAATTAGAAATATAATTTGTAACGATCTAAATCTAAAATTTAATATGCTCAATATTAGCTAATAATCTCGCTAATAACTAATACATTTATTAACTAAAATAAAAACTTTATTGGTTATTATCTTTTATCTTAGATTATAAAACATGCATATTTCAAGATTGATTAGGTTTAATTTTAACACATTTTATAGTGGCTTTTAGTGCTATAAAGTCCGATATCCCAACAAATAAGTGAATATGAAAATAAACATTTAACTAGTCGAACAAGAAACAGTTACCGATATACCAATATTTTTTTCATATTTTATAGTTTTTATAATCTAAAAAGTAAAAATTATGATTATATTATAAAGGTATATAATTTTAATAATAATGGATTAAAACATATTAAGTTAGAAGTGTCATAGATATTCCTTAATTCACAACAAAAATAAATTGTTAATAATTATAATAATTTATTGTTTCATTAGAATAAATATATTTGAGCACATTAACTGAACTCAAATATTTTTTAAGTACGTACATAGATATAAATAAATCAATCAATGATTTTTAAATAACTAAATAATTGTTATTGTTTTTTATGTTTATCAGAATTTGACAAAGTTCAGAATGTTTGTATACCTAGACATCTATAGTTACGGATAAGTATACACTATACATCATGCATAATTTTATCTCTTTCGTTTTGATGTTACTTTCTTAAGACTAATATAAAATATTCTAATGTACAATTCTGGGTAAAAATCGTACTGGTAGATAAATGCCGGTCTAATACAGTAACGCAGAAACCACTTGTTGACAATACAATAACAATACTAAGGTAAAACGTTCGTATTCGTTAGGTTCACGTACGTAACGTGTCGTCTTGTCACACAACACGTGTGAATCTAAAATAGTCACATGTGCCATAAATAATATTTCGTATTTACTAATATAAACAGAATATTATGAATTATGATAAATTGAAAATAATTATTTAATTATTAAAATAAGTGTACAGATTAGGTATAAGTAGTATAATATAGTATAATATATCCATGGCATATATTATATGTATTCCTCTGTAGTTTTTGGGAAAGTTTCTGAAGGAGTTTTAAGTGTTGTATAGTATAATAAAGGAAAGTATGGTAATTTTTAGGAAATTATTGGACAATTTACCGTCAAAGAGCGTAATTGAAATTTGTTCAGAGTTCTGTCCGTTGTAGTCAGGATGCATTCAAAATAATTATTGGGTTCACAGGTTCACTTATCATTGGGTTCCCATTATTTGTTTTCTCGATGTTTTCAACCATATTTAAACTGAGTAAAACCTCCGGGGTTTATGATCAATCATCGTCATCACTAGTTGTTTTAAATAGTATATAAATGGTTTTCCCAGGAAATGTCTCAATTTTAAACTCGAATCAGGTGATAAATAATTGTATACACCTATAGTATAACATTTCAACGGAAATTGGAATTCGGTTATCTTTATAAATGTATGTACTTTTGTAACAGTCATTAATTAGTACACAATAATAATGATTTTCGTCTTTCGTTAATAGTATATCTAACATTTTTGCATTATGGAAAAAAGAAACTACGAATTTAAAACTTATATTTATTCCGGCAGTTAAATTAAAAGTAGGTAATGTGTTTTTAAAATGAAAAAAATTGGCTTACAAAATTTCGTACACTATTGCATTTTATAATATTCAATAACTACCTAGTAGTTACAAACCAAAAGGAAGGTACCTACATACAAATAATTAAAACTTGAGAAATTTTATTATACTAACAATCATTCAAAAGTAATTTTTTCATTCTCGTCATATCTAAATATTATATTTTCATAAATGTGATTTTTATTTTATTGAATAACTTTGTAGAAAATTGATAATGAAAAAAAAAACATTATTCAAAATTTTACCAAACATTATAAAATATAATACGAACAAATTTAAAACTTTAAAAACATAGTTAAATATTTTAATAAGATATTTAATAATTAATCAATCAAAAATGCCTTTCAAATAAGAAAATAATAGATTTTTATTTTAAACAATAAATTAATAAATCGTATTTTAATTTATATTATTATGGTATACTATACAATACAACAATAATAACCGCAAAGAATAACGTATACCTACGATAAATTGCAAATTAAGTTTGTTTTTAGAAATTAAAACGTTGCAGTTAGGTTAGGTACAGCAAATATGTACATGTAGTATGTACACACTCACCAGTAAACTTATCGCCAATAAACAGAACCTAAGCATTGCTAAACTTAATAACGGAATAACACTAGTAATATACCGTAATATTTTTCGGCTCGACTCGTCAAAAGTCGATAATATTAAAAATTAAATTAGAAAAAAAACACACCGTAAACCCAAAAACCTACGACTGCCCACTTGCTATATTAGAAAGTCTCCAATCGTACCGTATGTAATGGCAAAAATGTAAAAGAGTATTGTAGTAGACGTGTGTACTTACTGCTAGTGGTGTCGGACACGAGTCGAATATGACAACCGCGATTCCTGGGCGCGAAAAAAATATTCGAAACCGAAATTTCACCGGATTGGGAGAAAACCGACGCGAAGAGAATTATCACAATGTACAAAAATATTTATGAAAAAAAAAAAAAATTAAAGACGCACTAAACGGACTGTGGAAATACCACTCGGCGTCATTGGTTTATAATATTGTGAATACGAGCGAAATTTTCGCGGCAAACGATCGCGGAGAGAAGAGCACCGGTACGACGACGACGGCGGCGACGAATGTAGAGTGACGGCGGCGGCGGCGGTACGGCACGACACCGCGATAGACACACCGTGTGTGAGGCGCGCACGGTGCGGCGGCGCAGCGTCGGAGGTGGTGGTGACGACGACGACGACGACGACGTCGGCGGCGGCGGCGGCGGCGGCGGAGACGAGCCCCAAGGCTGTTACGCGCGTTAAGTGCCACGCCCGCGCCACCCACCCCACCCCATTACCCGTTCGTGCAGGGAGCGCGCGCGCAGACCGTCGCGCTAGACACGCGCCCGTCCGTCCGCCCGCCACCACCGGTCCGCCGACGAATTTCGTCGCTCAGGTTATCGTGATATTTTTCACGCGGGCGCGCGTTATCAGTATTTGCCCAAAATAGCACACGTGCTCGCGTGATAACGGCCGCGGCACATAATAATATTGCCGTCGGATATGGACGTTATAACATGGCCGACGACTCCGGTCAATAGTGTTTTTTTTTTTTTTCTGTTGTTTATTTTCGCACTCTACGCTCCTCCTCGGATGTCGTGTCGTGACGGTTATCGACGCCGTGACAACAACAGTTGCCAAAGACCAAATTTTTTTCTGTTCGGTCGTTTTTTTTTTTTTTTTTTTTAAATTTAATTCGAGACTGCCCGGCCGGAAAGGTCGAATGACGAGCGCCACGTCTTTTCAGCGACCGAATGAAATAAAGGTTACATCGGCGTATTTATAGAAATGCTACAACGGGGAATCGTCTCTCGGCCGCGGGTGCCGTAGACGGGCCTATTATTACTTCCACCGCACCTGCAGCTTACAATATAATATTGGCCATTGGGAATCGGGCTCGTTTTCGAGTGTATAAAAATATTCCCAGTACCTACGTCTGCAAGACGATCGCAGTTGCGGGCGAACACTGCAAAAACGTTTCGTTTCACTCCTCGAGCGTTGCGAGCGCGCGCTACGAAAAATTGCACATTTGCTTCTCAGAAACACGGTTTAATCTTTCACTTTGGTGGCTATTCGCTGGACCCCAAATTTTTATTCCCGGTCAGCGCAGAGTTTTCATATAGGATAATCGATTAAGTTCTTCGATGGAAACGTTACGACGTGTTGTACGTTGTACAGTCTTGGAGGTTTTTTACCTGTCCTGAACATTGATAATAAAGATTCGCATATATATAAAAGTTACAATAGTATATGGCAGGGGTGGCCAAACCACGGCTCGCATAGTCGCATCTTATCGTAACATTTATTTTTTTAATTTGAATTTATGTATTATAAAATAGTATTAAGACCTTTTTTTTTACATTTTGGTTCTTCTATATTTATTAATATATTTGGTGACTCGTGAGTCTCTTTTCGCTGGCCACCCCTGGTATATGGGGTCGCAGTTTTTTTTTGTGAAAGAGAAAAAGAATATTAATATATATAATATAATATTATACTATGCTATTATTATCTATGCTCTTGGGAGGTTTCTCTGTCTGGCATAGGGTATACACTGTATATTCACTCTTCGACTATAGTATAAGCTAATATTAGCTTTTATGGTCGAAGTTTTCACTGGCCAAAAATTTCGTCCCGATCAAGTCGAATATTCGAACCGTTACTTTATTATCTATGGCCCTGGATAAGTATTAAATGTAATTATCGCTCTACGAAAAACAACGTTTATCTTATCATCGTAATAATTACGATTTGACAACATTCGAAGAAACTATTGGTCACGACACTCCGTTGAAGGAATCTATACACGTAGGTATAAACTATAAATGCATAATAATATAATATAAGATGTGACGCATTCGTTTTCGTACGATTCCAAATAATCGTGTATTAAATTAATTCATCAAAATAAAATAATCAATAATATTATTTATTTGTAAAATTATAATCCATGTACGTTAATTACGATGTTACTGTATGCCAATATCCCATACATACCGAACGCGCGCGGGCTGTTTATTTTTTTAATATTTACTTTACAGCGATTGATCGTGTCAATACTCGGTTACGTGTCACATATATGTGATTATTACTGAACACACTGTGCGTTGCTTATAATTGTTTATGAGACGGCCAATTATTTTACGAGTACACACACAGTTTAGTCTGATGGTTCCCACTACACTCCAAATCGTCCTATAACATATTATTGTGAAGCCGATCAGATTATTCCTATACCCTTTTGACATTTTTTCCTCTGTCGATGTGTATTTCGTGTATAGCATTACTACCAACTTATATAATGTTTTAAAATTGTTAAATAGGTGACGCATGAATGTTGATCAAACCCAAGGTCAACTTACTTACGTACAAACTCAAAAATTTGTAAACTATGTTTGTTTATTTATTTGTACCAGTCAACACACCGCCGTGTAATAATGAATAAACACAGCTTGTACAAATGATAATAATAATTTAAGTTCGTAAATATTCGTATTACCTATTAGGTTAGAAACAAACTAATATACTCGTGCGTATGCGTATTAGGTATGTCGGTGATCCGGGAAATTAATGGCGCCACAATGTTTTCGTCAACATAATTTTGTAATGATAAATTCGTATCCAAGTGCGTTGAACGCACATACTTCGCTATATCATAATTATTATATTATAAACTATATATAAAAAAAAAAATGATAACAATTCGGTTAACTAATGCCAATTTTATTAAAAGAGTAACAGCAGTAACCGTACGTTTGTATTACACTTCACCCATTGCTATTTAGCAGTTGTAACTCTCGTTATTGTTTGTCAATTGATATGCACGGTAGATTTGTTATTTGTTTTTTGTTTTCAAAACGAAAGATAAATATAGGTTGGTTATGACGTAGATAAGTGGTAATGGAATTATTTAAACAAATTTTTCCCGAAATAATATTATTATAAAATTAGTTAATTATTAGTTGCTAATTTGACCACTGTCAACATTCATTTGTGAATCTCGTTTGTCCGAATATTATCCCTACTTCAATTAAAGTTGCAAGCTCTTCGACAAGACCTAGTATAATAAAAATTATCGCTCATATTAAACGTACGCATATATAAGGTAGAATATAGGTAGACATTTTAATTTAATTCTGACCGGTCCATTAATCGTTATCGTCTGAACTCAGATGTATATAGTGTAAATGTTTTGTATGACCTGCCTGCAGCCCAACCAAGATAATACCTGCCTATCGTTAGTCGTTACGCCGTATGCTGGAAGTTTATTGTACGCGTAACTGTGTAACACTAATATTATTACGGTACAATATGTTTACCTAAATGCGTCGAAGTGATAATTTTTATAATATTGACTTCTGCGACAATCAGCTGACGAATAAGAGTTATGTGTATTTGGCTACAGAACAATAGAAACGAGCCCATATCGTACTTACTGAACAGTAACCGTTACCTGCAGGCTGCAGCAGTCCCAGGTTAGGTTAGGTGTACATAACATTACCGTTAAGTTTTTTTTTTTTAATATTCTGACCATCTACTTCACTACTTAAGCAACATGCGTTATTTGACTAAATTTTCATGGCGGTGATAATTCAATTATTTATCTATATTAGATATTTAAATAATTTACAGTGTAGGTGTATAAAAGTTTAAATTAACAGTTAACAATACGCATCTATAAGTGTTATGAGCATTTTTATTTAAAAAAAAAAAATGATGTGGCCTATGAAATATTTTTAATAAATACTTATGTACTACGTGATAGAAAAAAAATATTTTACAAATATCGTAACGATGATTTAAACATCTTTATATGATTTATTAGTAACTAGTAATAAATAAGTACAATAATAAATTAGCGATGTTTCTTAAAAACTCGATTTAACATACCTAAACCTAAAGTACAATAAAATTACTTGTGTTATTAAAAAATTATAAGTGTATTATAAAGTTGATATATAATTCATAAAAATTTAAGTAAAGTGTTTATGAAAATATAATTTTTAATTTTTATATTGAATTCATTAAAAACTTTAATAAATAAAAGAACATGACATTTAATTAATCATAATGTATACTGAAATATGAATTGTAAAGAGGTACCTACCAGTTATCTTTAAAAAAAGACTATTCTAGTAGTTCATTATCCTCAAAACTAGTTTGCTTATAATAATACAATTTTTTTGTATTCATGGTAATATGGTATATAAAACTGCTGTAGCTGCTTAATACTTTTAATAAATCTAAATTCGATTATTAAAATACTATCATAATCAAATTCCGTTTTTTTAAATACGATCACACGATATTATTAATAATAAATCATAATTGAAGTAGAAAAGACTATCGTATGATTTATACAAAATATAACTTATTAATTACTATTAATAAATTTAAAGGTTTATATATTTTATATAATAATTAGTGATTTTCAGATCCAGATTGAGAGGAGAACCAAAGTTCATTTCCACAGGGTCCACCATTTTAAGAACCCTGCAAAGTGCAATTTATTCCAAAATATTAAATACATTTTTTCAATATACTATTAGGTATATCTGTTTGCAAAAAATATTTATTTATATATAATATCAAAATAAGGCGATAAATATTGTCTGAAACATAAAAACACCTTAGTTGAACAGAGATAATAAAAAAAGTAAAACATGAACTGCAACTTTATTTTAAAGCGTATAATAATTACATGATTCTTTCAAATATATATTTAAAAATATTTTGCGTGAATAGATACAACACTTAATTAAATAATTAAAGAATAATTTGTTATTAATTCAATTGTTTGAGTTTTTTTTCAGCGAACGTGCTAATGAAAATAAATGTATTTAATTATTTTTTTACATAATAAATTTAATTTTTAAATTATATTATTTTATTGAAAATAATAATTCGATGCGTCAATGATCCATTTAATGTTTGTATAAATAGATAATATTTTTTTGTTCAATTTCACTTAAAAGGAATAACTAAGTGGTTTCAATCTGTGAAATTATATACTATTAAGTAATAAGTAACAATTTTATATTTTATACAAAATTTAATGATAATAGTATTATTGATTCAATTTACGGAATATGTATAAGCATAAATTAATCAGTGGTTAATTATAAAGTTATGTGTATACCAATGTCAAATACGATGTATCAACATTATAATATTCAATTAGGGTAAAAATATTTAGGAATGTCGACTGTATTATTTTTTATTGATTGGGGCCCACATTCAATCATCGGCCCCTTTAGGTTTTAATCTAGACTAAATGATATCAAGTTTATGTGTTTAGAATATATATTATATATACCATACTCTTGTATAATTTCTACCTTGTATTGCCTGTATTTATATATATAATAAAGATCCATTGTTTTATTTTTACTGGTTAAAGATAAACTGCAGGTTCCTAAACTTTGACGCGTTATGCAATATTTCTTGGTTTTAAATGTTATAAAACTTAGTTAAAATTATATAGATATAAGGTATTAGGTATATTATAATATTTAAGTAATCATAATTCATAATCGCAAATAAAAGAAGATTTTTAATGATTTAAAGCCAGACGTGTTGGAAATATTGTAATAGTGTTCTTAAAATTCTCTAAATTTTTCAAATATTTAGTTTACACATAGATGATGAACAATAGCCTGTACTTTCCACAGTAACGAGTCAGCTGTATACGAATATATACATAATATAGAGGCAAGGATGTGTTTAATTTTTTTTTCAGAAATCCCCTCCGGTACTATGTGTGCGTTCGAAAGTCAGCTACGACAATAGACTTATTATGTTTTAGTTTTTTTCTCTCTTTTCTTTTTTATTAGAAATATACATAATATAAGGCGAGCGAGTTGAACGCATGTGTTGTGGAGATACGAGTGAAGAACACAAGTGGGTGTGCCATTTGGGCCGACCATGGTTGTCGCTTTCACAGTTTCACGTGTTGTTGCATTGCCGGGAGTGAGAAAAATTAAACAAAAATATTAATAATAATAACTATCCAATGTTATAAGTAAGTAATTTGCGGAATACCCAGTTTTTTAATAAATGAATCCCGTGGAATTTAGAAAAGCACTAACGTTCATGTTATATCGAAATTTTACATGAGGCAGTATGAACAAATTTGTATCAATTCCTCTAGGAAAATCATCGTTGCGCTGTAGCTAGATTAACTCAAATTAGCTAATTTTATAAATCAGTAAGAAAAATTTAAAAATAGTTATTGATAGAATGACGTAAAAGTATCTAGTAATAGATTAACATATTATACCGTAATAATAATATAATATCTACTTAAAAGACTATACCTGATGTTTTGATATAGCCATATAGGTACATTGTATCACTATAAACGTAATGCGTTTTAACTTATAAACGTTAAAATTTGAAGTTATAACTACCTACCATAATAGTTTGCTATTGTATAAAAATTATAATACATAGTAAGATTCAATGTATCAAATATTAGTGTTATAATAACAAAACCAACAATTTACTTAAAAAAAATCATTACATTTTTATTTAATGAATTATTAAAAAAGTATTTCCTTTAAACTTTAGATAAAATAACCATTGAACGTATGTTGTTTTATTATTCTATGAAATCTCTACATTAATTTTATCAAGCTGAAAAAAAATTGTATTCATATTTTGAGGATTCCAGTCCAACCATGTTGTTTCGCAAGTAAAGAAATAGTTAAGATATTTCTTGTTGTTGTATCTCCAAGTAGGTATCTATATAATAATTTGAAAATATTTGTTTTAAAAATTAGTATAGGTATACATTGCATAAAAACTGGAAAATTGCCAAAACTTGCGCTAAAAATGTATAGAACTAGGTACTTGAATTCAACATTTTTGAGCGCAAAATACTTAAATATCAACTTACTTAGAGTATTAAAATCGCAATCGGAGAAGTAGATACTAAAAAGTTGTCAATACTTATCTAAACCTATAACAAATTAAACAATTCAGCCCAAATCCCAACAATCAACAGAAATAAAATAATATTTATAAATAATTAATTTTTTTTTTTTGTTATTTTTACTTTTTAGTTTGATAGATGTTGAATTATAGTAATGGATATTTTAAAACGTTAAATAATAATTCTATAAAAAGTGCTCCTATTGTATATCTTTAAATTAACTTTTATATTAGTTGTATAAAGTTTTAATATGTTAATTACCTAACCTATACAATTATTTGTGTTTGAGTAAGTACCTAAGGCTTATATACTGTATACATATTATACAATAAACTTTTGTATTTAGAATTTTTATGATTTTGTTAATACATTTGCGTATTCTGTGTTGGAATTAAAATAATTCTATATTATTATGGTTTTGTTAAATGTTGTTGTATGGAATATGGATATCCAGTGGATAATAACAATGATAATGATTGTTTTATCCCAAGTTTTTCCCAAAATTATTAACTAAGTATTCACTACTCATATATACCTATAAGATATTTTAATATAATTAATAATAACATATCTACTCAGACACTTATATACAGGATGGTCGAATATTCACAACCGAGACACTCTAAATACTCGAAAAGTTTTTTAAAAACAATGTTTCATATATTATTATACATTATGCACAAAGAGTATCATAATTTTTATAAAAATTAATGTCGAACACTTTAATAATAACATCTTAACAATGATAAATTAGCAAAATGTATTTATCAAAGATAAAAATGTTAAGTTGATTTACTTATGATCTTTCCTTCTCACACAATTTTATTTTCTGTTTACGAATTTTTCAATACTGAACATACCATCCTTAGTAATTTTTTTTTATTAATTCTCTATAAAATCCTAAGTAAAATAGCTTTATTATTGCTAACACAAAACATTAACCAAAACTCGAATTATATCGATATGGTATATATTATATTTGTGGGAAAATGTATTCTAAAATATGAATGTATAATGTAAGAGAATTGTTGGTGTCAAATAAGAATCACATTTTCGATCGAAGTCGAAAAACTCTGTACAGAACCTCACAACAGTACATAACATTGTAAGGCTTTGATATATATATACATATATAATATATATATAAATATATATATAATATAAGCAAGTACATACAGAGGAACTTAAGGAGTGGGGGATCAATACGTTGACGTGCGACCACTCGTGTCGATGATAAGGGAGATCACCACCACCCCGAAGGGTTGGTAGCCACACTGAGGGGGCGGTGATCAATACGGTGCCGTGGGTCAGTAAACCTCACCTACTACACCGACCTCCACAATATCATCCCTTCCCTTCTTCAAACTCCCCACCGCCCCTCTATATATATATAATATATATATAATATACAATATACATATATATGTTTAATGTATAAACTTTATATATACAGACATACGGTATACATACACGGGGGCTATATAACAAGCACCTGTAAGGATTCTTCCGTTCAGAGTACCCCGAGCTCTTCTCTTGCTCACTTCAGTGTGTGTTTAGTCAATATATAAGAGTCCCCTATTCTTTCTCATCTACTCATATATTTCGTCACTGATGGTCGGCGTATATTTTGCATCGATGGTGAACGGTTGTATAACTACACATTTTTTTTTTTAATTATAGAGAGTTTTTTCTGTCTCAATTGTAATTGATATTACAGTATTTTAGATATTATGTGGACGGAGTATCAGATAATTTAATAATTTTATCGTCATGGCCGGTTGAGCAATAAACAGCTATCATCAATCAAAACAATACATTTTTTTTCGAGAGTCTAAATTCGTTAGACATTTTTCGAATAAACTTGTTGCGTTACTGAAACGAATTTTTGACACATTTCTTAATATACCTATCTTGCTATTTTTATTTGATTTAAAAACACTCCCAGATAGCGCTAATGTTTTAAATTCCAGATTTACTAGTCTTTTACTAATCGTATTATCTTCCGGAATGTTAAATTATTGTAATAGATTTACCTATTTAGACCGCTAAAGTAGGATAACACTACACTATTACTATTTGTTTGGGAAAATATTTTCCCGAAAATTCATAAATATATATAAAAAAAAATACGAGTTAGTCACTCTGCTGTTCAGGAAGTGTACTTGAGTGTATTTAATAATTGAGTAGATCACTTTAACGGATATGTTAAAGTTATATTCAATGATAAATAATTTCATATACGATAAACGATTCTGAATAAAGTCCTGTTAGCCTATATTTTAAAAATATTTTATTATACATAGTTGTATCATTATTGGTAATTTATTTACAATTACCTATAATTTATTAATACGGTAGGTTAAAATATATTTTTTTCAAAATATAATTGCATTACTTTATAATTATTATTTTAATATTAGGTATATCATAAATATGCCTAACCATATATTATATTATATTATATTATATTAATGTTCAGAGTTACGCCGCGTCAAGTATATTAAAACGTTAAAAATAAATTTTTAGTGAACAATGTATACAATTTTTTTTAATAACTAAATAAGTATGCAAATTTTATATAAATTTTGTCGTAGTATGTATTATTTATATAATATTGTATTTATTATATAGATACTTTTATTCTTGAATTAATAAAAATTTAATCAGAAATAGGTAGGTATAGTTTATTGTTTTTTAATTTATTTTATATGTATATAATGTAATCAATCAGACACGTATTTCGTATGTATAACAGTGTGCGTGTGACAGTATTTATGTATATTAAAATTAATTTTGATAACATAACAGATAATTTTCTTATTTAATTTAGTTATTACTAATTTTATTAATATGAAGGAACATAGTACAGGTACCAATTATTTAATTAAATTTGGATTTTATAGTGTTATGACTAATGAGTAATATTTATAAAATGTTACTTGTTAGTATACATTATACATATTAACTGAACCATGTTAACTAAAATATGTAAACGAAGAAATTAAGTTAACATAGGTATCAAAACTTTTTTTATACCAATAGACGTATAATCTTATATAAATATTATATTATGTTTATGAATAGTATAACAGTCATAATTTTATTAGAATTGTACAGTTTCGTGTAGTTACGACGTTCATATAATATTTTATAAGGATTCATAAAAAACATTGATTTTTTTCTTTTTTTAATATTCATATGATCACATATCATGTTTTAAAATTTAAAAGATCATTATACTATATTTAGGTGATAATTAAATTTTGATATGCAGAAAAAAATGTTTTAGAATTAGTGCAAATGTATAATTATTGTTTTTAAATAGTAAAAACTAAACGTAAAAGCGTGTAAAATTTGAAATAATTTAAACTTGTTTTATATCTTGGTAACACATTTACAAGCAATGAAATACTGAAATGGGCACCTAACTTATTTTATTCTATATTTTATAATATCAGGAACGTCAATTTAGGGATTTAAAAAGTATCAACGGAAAAAATATTAATCATGAACTGAAACATAAAAAATTCAAGTACCTACTAATATAATAATTATAAAAAAAAATTATGTATTAATGAATTGCTACAGTCTTTTCTGCGGAAATTATATACAGTTTAGAAGGGTTTTTTTTTATCGAGTTTCTTCCTTTGCCATTTCCGCTTATAGTCCGGGAATCGGGATTCACTTATTTCTTTAAAAAATGTAATCAAACTGATAAAAAGCAAGAAAATTCATAATATTAAATAAATACAATTAAATCTACAAAATGTTTTAGTATACCTACGGATGTTTAAAAAAATCATTATGAATACATTTTATACTTTTATAAGGAAATGCATTTTACAAATGATGT
The DNA here is from genome assembly GCF_020184175.1 of Aphis gossypii. NCBI lineage: Eukaryota > Metazoa > Arthropoda > Insecta > Hemiptera > Aphididae > Aphis > Aphis gossypii. The sequence goes on along the minus strand of NC_065530.1, from coordinate 31,691,964 downwards.
ACTAATACATTTTCTTACAACCTATATTATCGAATTTTTATATAGTTTATACCCCATATGTTTAATAAAAACACAGTGTTGTGAGTAATGAAATCAAAAGTTTAAAAACAAATATCATCACCCATTAAAACATAACACCGTATTTGTTACAATTTATTTTCAAAAATATATACCAACTGCGACGATAAAAATATTAAAAAATGAGAAATTAGTTAATAAATAATTTTATGTCTGTTAAATATTATCAATATATAATAATATACTATAATTTATTCATTTATCATATCATATAAAATTAAATAAAAACTTTTCGCATTACTAAATATTCATAAAATCATATTATAGTTCAAATGGACTGAAATATACCTGTTGTCTACCTTAGCAATAGGTCTTACCCCTTTCTTTGTCGAAACATACACAGATACAGTCAGAGAGAGAGAGAGAATAATCAGAATTGTACGCGTGTGGTTGGTGCCGCCGTAACTACTACTATTACTGCTACTACTACCTGTTGATTTGAATGAACTTTCCATACCAATGAAAAGTTCGGTGCACCAGAATTATTGTCTCCCAAATCTATATAGGTTAATTAATTTTATACGAATTGCTTAGAACTCAATTAAACTAATTAGATGTACCTACTACTTGAATTGTTTTCTATACCCATATCTATACTAAAAATCAATATAGGTAAGTATCGATTATTATATTGATTTTATTACGCAATACGTTTGGAAAATATTATTTTTATTTTCTTATATTGTCGTTAACTGATTATCGTTGAAGATTAGATTAGCATAAAATAATCATCTTCGTTTGTATGTTATAAAAATATAAAATGAACATTATTACAGTAAAATAGGGATTTTTATACATTTTAACGTACTTAAATTTTGTTTTTTAAAAAAATTAGTAAATAATATAAAATTATGGATGTTTTAATAATTTAAATAAATTAAGGTAAATATATAAGACGTTTGACGAGTTTTTTTTAAATATGAAGTACCTATTGCAGTTATTGTTTAAAATAAAAAAATATTCAAGTTGTTGATTGACTATATTTATTGGAGACAAACTGAACCACCAAAAAATCTTAAGATAATTTGAATACAACCGTAAAGTCACCCATCTTATTAGTTAACCTATACCTGATAAATTTAGAAAAATAATACGTGTTAATAAAAACCCAATTATTAATCTAAATTAATAAAAATCAGACAATTAATCTCGAATTGTACGTTGTTTATGTTTTGTTAATAAAAAAAAACAACTTTAGAATACTAGTAAATAAAAAATATTTCTTTACTTTTAATTTGTATACTTCAATTATAACCTAACAGCTATTACCTAAATTATGATTTAATTTTACAAAATATCATTTATACAAAATATTTTATAGATTTCTTTTACTAAAGATTCAAATTATGAATAATAAATAAAACAAAACTTCATGCTAATAATTTATTAAGTTGATACATAGAAATTAAATGTTTTGTGGAAAAATCTATAAACCTTTTAAATAAATTGTATTAGCTACCGTATATAATTCAATTTTAAGAGCAAAATGACTATTATGATAGACATTTTAAATATAATATGTATTTGAAGTTTGATTTGTTTCTGACATAAATGTTATTTGCCAGACAATGTTTATCTACAAACGTGTTCTATAGTCGACTCTAGATCAGTGCTCACTGTACAATAAAAAGCGGTACACCTTAGTTGTAGATACTAAAATCGAATAGTTATTTTTTATTTTTTTTAATATTTATATATATATATCTCATTATTATGTTATTCTGTGGAAATTTTGTACAGTTAAACGATAGTGGTTTCTATCACCATATCACTAAACGTTAAATTTACTATTTACTTACTAATAACACTAATAAAATAAATATATTATACATTTATACTATGTATATTAACGATATAATTGAGACTACTAACAAATACATTTGATAGATTTGTAAAAAAAAAAAAATAAGTCATAAGGAGATCAAACTTTAACATTGCCGTTCGGGTTTCACCCATATGTGTTGTTATCACTGTCTTACACATACATAACAATAAAATGGCAAATTTATAAATATTAGAGACGATTAACATACTATCGAATTTTTAGAAGAAAATATAATCTGGATCAGAGCAAATACAAATGTTCTCTAAGACAAATGATGAAAAACAGTAATAATTCGATATGTATGTTTTACTTGTTACGCTTGAATAAGATAGAAATAAGTGACAACACATGGGGTCGTAGCATCCTCATATAGAGAAAATATATATAATACATTTAAATAGTTTTTATTCTGTTGCATCAACAATTATATTAATTATATATTTTTATCTCGGAATATAGTTGCTATATAGATTTTCATTAAACGACCTACTGTTATTTAGCTTTAGTCTATATCTCTATCACGATTGGTTTTAGAAGCATCTGTTAAATACATGTCGATAAGTATATTGTATATAAATAAATGAAAATAAGTATATTATGAAAATATTCTTGAGTTTTATAAATAATATTAAGTTTAAACTACTAACCATAAGACCTTTTACGAATATTGTTTACAATAATATCACTATACAATACTTTATCGTTTAATCATGTTATAAATTTTATTAAAATTTAAAATACTTCTTTAATATATTATCGTACTACAACCTCCACATAACTGACTATAAAATATTATAAATATTTTCCAGTTACATAATAGAGTTACTGTTTGATAACCGTTAAGGATCAAATAATTTAAATGATAGGTATTAATATAGGTATATATTGTCACATATAGGTTAAAGACATCTAAGAAACATTTAATAAATATTTTCAACATTCATTTTTTTCATATTTACTTGTAAAATTTAAAAGTATAGTTGATTATATTTTATTCTTTAATTATAATATTTAGGCAAAAAATTACTACTTACCAGAGGCGTTATGATTGGTGTAGTACATGATTTTGAAAACTGGACTTTAACTAGTTTCCCAACTACTTTTGAACCACTGGAGGTATTAGGTTGTGTGGTATTTCTATTATTTGTAAATGTACATGTTAATTTTTCTTGATCATTTTCTAAAAATTAAATAAATTTATTAATAAATTAAAAAAAATAATAACTTAACAATAATAAGTTCTTCAACAATAAATTATTGATGAATTATTGATAAATTTTAAATTTAATAATGTCTATGTTTTTAAATTCATACATAATTGTTTATAAATTTCAACATTTTGTTTTATAGTACATTTTTATTGTACTTTCGTCATAGGTAATAGATACTATTGTAATTTGTACGTAGCATTTTACATTATTATATTCAGAGAGTAATAAATAAATTTGAATTAAATAAACTAATTTATATTATTATCTTCTTACTATTTCGAATAATTTTTATTTTATCAGTGAAATAAAATTAATAAAATTAATTAAATAAGTATTAATTCAAAACTAACATATTTTCTTTATTTTATTTTGAATTAATAAATAATCAGCAGTTATCTTAGAGTAAAAGTAAGAAAAGTCTATCTTTTGAAATACATTTTTATCCTTACTTAAGTGATTCAATTATGAATATTTTAGTATTTATGAAAAATACACTTTTAAATGCACTGTCAAATCAATATTAAATACTATAATACAATCAACACATTAACACAAAATAAATATAAATATTATACTAAATTTCACACATTTTGAAATTTAAATATTGGTATAAGCCCAATTTATATTTTAACTCATTTAATTTATATAAATACAGTTATGAAATTTACAGTAATTATAGTAGTACCTATTTAACACATTATAACAATATGGTTGAAGAATTATTTTTCAAACGAAACTCTTTTCTTGTAAAGTTTTAAAATTTCGTAGATATTCGCTATGTTGTTTTTGTATTCTAACGTATTACTGCCCGTTATACTACCTACTAATCAAAATGTCCGTGCAACAGTTCCAATTTTGTGTAGTTAGCTTGAATATTAGAATAATTTGCTTATTTACAAACTTAAAAGTAAGAACATTATCTGTATTATCTTATTAATAGTTTTACGATGTTTTAACTTTTAAGCAAGTTATAAGTTATAAAATATAAAAATGCTCATAACACCCATAAAAATAAAAATATTGTAAAAAATCAACAATAAAAGAAGAACACGGACAAAGTTCTTATCTTAGATTCGACGATGAGTCAATTTATTCTAATATTTAAGCCTTAAGGTATAACAACATTTCTTTCAAGAATTTCTGAACGCAAATTTTCTATTTTGTAATACGGGAACAACTTACAACATAGCGTAGTGTATGATGTCTTCTTAGCTTGACTGAGAAAGTACAAAATAAATCTTTATTTTCATAAACTCAACATTCAATATTTTATAAAAATAATACAAATATATCTATAAATACAATGAAAATATTTATATAATAATTAATTAAAAAATAAATATTAAATTAAATTTAGTAAAATTTGATATAATATGCGATCATTGCTATACTTTGGGTATTCGACGAGTAAATACTTAACTGAAATAGGATATTGATTAGTTTTTGTTTCATTGAGGGGTTAAATAACTATTGTATTATACGTAATATATCAGTTATTTTTTTTTAAGAGTGTTGCAACTTGCAATTAATCTTACTACATAACATATAAAACGTATAACCCGTCCAGTCTATCTCGGCATTCGGAAATCGTTAAGATGTTTTTAAAAACAAAACTGTAGTGGTCCAATAACTATATCATATTGAAAAAATGTTATTATCCTATTCGTTATCTTCGTTTATGAGATAATTTTTTTCAACATTATATAGTTTTTAGGCCAATGTTTTTTTTTTTCAAATCTTAACGGTTGCCAAGATGAACTAAACGGGTTATATTTTTATGATTTTAAGTATTTATCTAACTTAATAAGTGAATAAAATGGCGTTTTGACAACGATTTTTGAAATATCGTATGGTCAGTGTACCTTTGATATGTACCTATAAATAGTAAATCGTAATATTACCAATTCGCCGTTTGAAGAACCAAACAAATGTTCCGGTGTTACTGCTGGACTTTCATCGTGGATTGTGGTTAAATCAAAAACAATAATAACGATAATTCTTCATTGGTACATCGTAATATTATGATGTTCTACTGAATAATTATGACGAATAATGACGCGTCCAAGCAGCAGCAACACGACCGTCGTATTCGACGGGAAAAATTCGAATTACTTTAAATAACGACATGCATAATATTATATATAGGTATATATTATGTACGTAGATTGTTCTACGTGCACGCGAATATGATAGGTGTGGGTAGGCGTGGGTGTGTGTGGTGTGTTACAGTTGTACGCGTATACGTGTAAGCATAATATCGTGGGTATGTGTAGTTTTGGAGCGTTAGCGGAGCGTATTGAGCTTTTGCGCGCACGTGCTGGTTGCTGGTTGCCGGTTTGTCACGTATATACACATCGCGGTGCGCGCGCAGGTAAAAGATACACGCGCGCGCGCACGCGCACCACCGACAGACGCGTATATCCACTAAATGCTGAGCGCGACTGCGTCAGATTCGGCGGAACGGTACAGCAAACCACCCCGCGGGCAGGGCTGAACGCGTGCAGAAGGACAACAAACGGAAAAGGAGCGAGAAACGTTTATACGGTTAGGCCGCCGTCGCTCTACACACACACACACACACACACACACACACACACACACACACACACACACATGCGGTGATGGTGTCGCCAGAAGTCTTTTCTCGGTGTGCGTTTGCGCCCGCACCACCGTCACACCACCGGTGGCGGCGTGTGAACGTAATAATAATAATAATAACGGGTATATACGCGTGTGTTTGGTTGTGGGGAAGCCGTATGTTGGGGGTGGCGAGGGGGTTGTTCGAAGCGCGCGCGGCCGGCTGACGCGTGGGTAGCCGCCGCCACAGACGCCGACGCCGGCGGCCGACACAGGCGCGCGTGGCTCGGGCGACAGTGGCGGTGTTCGCGCGCACCGCCAGTGGAATCAATACCGCCGCCGCGGCCAATCCATCGGTTTTCGACCGCACGGCGCCGAGGCGCCGTCGACACGTCGCACCGCCACCGCCACCACCACCGCCACCACCACCACCACTCACCCGGTGAGCGTGTTCAGGTGTGTGTGACTATTTGGGAGTATACGTTTATAATATGCGAAAATCCTAAATGCCCTAAATAGTCTAAATGCTAATTACAATAATGTTATTATAATACTTGTGTGTATTTTATTGAGATTTTCATTTATTTTTTTAGAAAAATATCCTACTCCAGACGTTAAAATTAAAAATATAGGTTGCGATTTAAAAATCAAGAGTTTGTATTTGTATGGATTAACAAACGTCCGACAAACACAAGATTGAAAAAATAAACGCGATATGAAATATTAGAGTTGCATGTAAGTATAGGTAGTATATCTAATATTTTTCCAAAACAATATTTCGAAAAGGTTGTTTCGCATTATTAAAAAAAAAAATTACCTTATTTATAATACACCTAATACATAAATAAATATATATATATATATATATTTTTAATATTAAACAAATTATTCAAAACAATATCATGATAAAAGTACCTACTACACTATATTATAGGATTCGTGATAGTAGAATTCAGGGTGCTAAGTGGTAAGCACCCTTATCACCCTTTCTCCTCTGTGTTTGCTGTATAATATACTGTATGGATTTTTGGTCGAAGAGCGCGGGAGCGGTAGGCGTTGGTCGCCTATGTAGTATTCCGAGGGTTTCGTGGCTGATATGCCCGGGGTGGAGGGAAAATAAAACCATGCTCGGTGTAATAGGTTATATCAGGGTCGTGAAGAACGGTGTGGATTAGTGGCGACGGGGTAAACGCGAACGCGACAAACTCTTTCCTTATATAATATATGATATGTATGTATCGTATTATTATTGTATACGCATTAGTACATTACCCTTTCGTGTAATATAAGTGCAGGGTATCTCACGAACGGGTGTATATTGTATTAGGTATAGGTAGGTAATAATAATTATAATTTATGATATATTATTTTAAAGTAAAATTATGTATGAAAGGGTGAATATACATTGCATAGGCGCAGTAGGGTAGGTAAGGCGAAATTATATAACCTATATTTTATATAATTTTAGACATTTTTTTCCGTTTCATTCGGTCTTAAATAAAACCGAATCTGCAAGCGATTCGAAACGTAGTTTGACTTCGTAATGGCTATAGTAGTACACTAAGCGTATTTTATTAAAATAAGCAATGTGTGGCAGGTATAAACTAATTATACAATGACTTGAATTCATAGAGCAGGTGGTATATATTTAGTAGATGCAGTCCTCAAATTGAAAAAAAAATATTAAAAGAAAGAGTTTGTCACTGTGACTATTTACCTAAGTTCGAAATAATGATAATTATGATTAGAATAGGTTATCACTTATCAGTAATACTTATTCAGTATACCCGATAAAAGTAATATTATGAATATTCACTTAGTTATTTTTATCTATTGAATATCAATATAAAATAAATGAAATATTATAAATTGTGATATAGGCATAAGTAATAATAACTACCTATGTCATATTTGTATAACAAGAATAAAATGTGTTGAATGTAGGTAATTACATGTTGAAACATTGATAAAAACTATTCATAAATTATCTAAATAAAAACAATTTATTAGTTATTACTGTTATTAGTTAATTGTTAAGCTATCTACATTGTATATAGTATATTAAGTATCAATATATAACTATTATAACTACATAATATATTTGGATGCTTTGGGAGCGTTATAGACAATAACATACCTATAGTTTACTGTTATCTAATAAGAATTAAGAGCTGAATATTGTTAGAATGACAACATAATTCCTAGCTAAGCTTCTAAATGATAAAATTGGAATCATATTTTTTAATATTAACAACAGTGATATGAAAATTGATTTCTGTGCTCAGATAGTCGGTTGGTATTTATTTTGATAATTTATGTTTTATATATTTTAAGGCTAAAATTATTTAAATACAAAAACATAACCTTCCATTTTAAAACTCTAATTAATTAGTTTTTTTTCGCTTTTATTAAATTAAATTTAAAAATTTATTTTGCTATATCATCATATACATAGATGCTAAATCCTTTTAATAGTTACATATAATTTCTAGATAAATAATATAGATTTTATTATTGTGATTATAATAAAGTTTTTATTCCAAACTAAATTTTTGCATTAATACATAATGTACATTTTCATACGTGAGCGTATTACATACATCTTTACCAGTAAATACCTAGTTTGACCTTACATGCGTATACAATGTGATGTAGTGAAAAAAATCAATGAACATGTAAACTTACAAAACGTATTCCGGTCAAGTTGTCTCGTCAGTTTTCAAGCTCTTATCATGACAAGCATAGTAAAAAAAAAAAATATTGTAATAAAATAATAGTATTAGATTTTGTTAAAAAATTGCTCCTAGTATACAGTATAGGGCAACGGTTCAAAATGTATAGAATTTTTTTTTTGTTCTGTCTTTCGTGATATTCATAGCAGAACACCATTGTTGAATTTGGTTTAAAAAGGGCGCTGTGGAAAAAAGTTTGGGAACTGCTGTTATAAAGTATAATAATAATAAGTTACTCTAAAAAAATAAAAATTGTACGTAATATGTTTCATTATAAGATATTAAAATATATTATTACATTGGACTTTGTATTAAACTGAATACATAATTATTGGAATTGGCTGACAGACATGTTCGTGAACTTTTCATCTAAAGTTGTAACACGCGTAATTAGGAGGGGGTGTTTGTGGGATGGTTTCTGAAAACCCTGCAGTATGAGAATTGGTTGGACTTTGGACAAATTGCTCGCCTTTGTAAGCCATTCTTAAGTTCGTAAGCTCAATATTGTTATAATTATTTGTATACATTTAAATGAAGTTCTTAATATACGAAAACAACTAATAAGCATAATTACATGGTATGTACATTAAGTCACGTATAAAATGTGTAACTCTACAGTATTCCCCTATCCAATACACACCGTTATTATTGGTCATGAAAAATAAAAATATGTGATAATGCTGTAGAATTGGAAGTGTTATCAGAAGATAGGTGAAGGTGTTTTTCTCTCCTCATTCATAATATTTTGTTTTTCTCCCATAATATAAATAATAAAAATATATAATGTATACTATAATGAGTTGCCTTTCTCTGAGAAATCGGTCTAAGATTGCAACAAGATAGAATAACATAATATGGTCAACTCATGAACTTAGTTGAAATTTATAATTTATACAATTAGATACTTATTACATAAATATTTTAAATTTGTATGTAATATTGAATTATATTATAAAAAATCTGAAAACTGGATCTTAAGACTCAGCAAGGAAGCTTTTTATTATATCATATATTTATTAAAAGAAAAGTGTATTGCGGTTCTTAAAGTAATTATAAATTGAATTATAATATCTATTTGATAATATTGATTACATTTTTTTTTTTTTTTTTTTTTAATAGCTAATTATTTAAATATTAAAATAAAAGTTATCTTTATCAGCCTCGACATTTTATATTAACTATTAACATATTGTACTCTTTTATTATAAAGTTATATTATATTATTATAAACTATTTATGATATTTGAATTAGTTTTATTCATTATGATATTATTATCTATTATAATTTATAACAAATATATTAGTAATAACTAATAAACTCTTAACGTGTTACAGTTAAAAATATTACCTGCATGATATGGAAGTTCTGGTAAATTGTACATCGTGCGAGCTTTAGTTGCAGTTTCATAATATTTATGTTTGTCTCTGATATTTAAATGTTTCCACATATAGTTGAGTCTAATAAGTTTAAAAAAGTAAAAATAAACTTTTATTAATAATAATAATATTAATTATTATTTAAAATTATTTGGATTGGAATTGTTTTAAAAAATGTTAATAAAATCATCAACAAGTTATAAAATTTTAATTTTTTTATTATTGTCTATTATAGTTTGTAAGGGTATTACAATTTTATATATATAAAAAAAAAACCTGAAGAACTCGCTAAACTATAAAGTAAATTTTGAGTTAACTTTGTTGACCATTATTGTATAGGACACTGTGATATTAATATATACATGTTAAATTTGAATTAAATGACAAATCATTGTATGTATATTGTATATTATTCAGAGCGGAGATAGTGTGTGCATCTTTATTTTTATTGTTAAAAGTTATTATTATTATTTTTTTTTAATTAGCAATACCAATATTTCCATAGGTACTTATGTTAAACTTGCACTAGGTAATATTTTATACAATACCATATAATAACAAATATTGTTGATTGGTAAAAATTACATTATATAAATATTATTATTAGATAATAAGTTATTAACTTAAAAAGTTAAAAGTGTTATAACTTTCAAATTAAGATCATGAAACCGTAGAATGATAATATTCATATACAATATTATTATAAACTAACTATATAAATAGGTACTAAATACTGTTTTAATCAACTATTAGAAAAATTGTTCTCTTTAACTTAATGTGTTGAATTTTTAACATAACTGATTATCATATAATCGAATATCTGACTAGGTAGGTACTTATGTTTTTGGCGAAAATTAAAGTAATTAGTGAACAATTATTTTTAATTTTGTATACCAATTTCTACACTGATATAATTATGTGTTAAGGTTAGTCATAAAACTGATGACGAAGTATATTCTTAATGTATTTATGAATGTTAGTACCTATTTAAAAATATTCAATTTTTAATGTTGTTATATGAATATCAATCTTATTAGAATAGATTTATTTTTAATAACTGTATTTGTTATAACTTATTATTGTGTCAATATTGTGATTAGATACTGGTTTGTTATAAATTCATGGAGATTATAAGTATTATTTTTATAAATTCTATCGAATAAAAAAAATAATTATGTTAACTGCATACACATAGGTACATTTATTTAGTTATAATCGTATAGTATAAGTTTAAGGACGATAAAAACATTTTAAACTTCATTTAATTTTCAAATCTAGCTACTTGATAATTTATGAAAATTTATTTTGGTATATAATAATAATCCATCAGTTCTATTACTTAAAGGTTGAATTGTTTTTACATAGTTTTCGACCTCTACTCTCCTCTAAATGTCATCTACAATATCAACACGTTTATTATAGTGGAGCATTATTAATCGGCCATTATGTTTATTTATTATCATTTTATACTAGACACTTGTTGTTCAGCTACGCAAACTGCTCAAATCGTCCAAGTTTTATTTTTTCTTTCAATATGTTACAGTTTATTTAGAATTGGGATAGTATTTTTATTAAACTTTTATCAAAGTTTCCTTTAAGTAACAACTTTTATAACATTAATTTTACGACAAGACATGTGACTAAGATTTTGAAGAGAAAAATGTAACACGTGGTAAAATATACATAAAGAAACGTCTCTCTCAGAATTCCCTGGACATTTACTCAAAATACTCAATGGCAAACTGGAAAGATATCAATTATTAAAACTAAAGAAAAAAAATTAGAAAAAAACATTGTATTTATCGTGTTATCGTGATAACGTTCTACATTATCAGAAAAAAGCGGGTAAGTGGGTACCGCTCTGCTGTACTTTAGGTGCCGTGTGGATTGCTAGGACTGTTAAATATGAATCCAATAATAGGTGTCATTGTAAACGAAAAACGATTCTAAACGAAGATGATTTGTTAGCCTAAGATATTGTTTCCAATGGTTGGTGAAGAAGGTGGTTTATATTTTAATGGTCTGATTACACCAACATTTTAGTTCTTTTATAATTATTGCAAGCTAAACCCATAGAAAATCTTGTATTAAATTTTCAACTCTTAGCTACTAAAATTTTTTATGAATTATACCTATAAAATAATTTGCAAATATTCATGATTTTGACGAAATTTCATCAATATTTGAACTTAAAATGCTAATAAAAAAATTATGCCTAAAAATTGTGCCTATGTATTCTTATAATTTTTTAATTACTTTAAGAATAACTTATGAAGAACTTTGTATTACATTTTCAAGTATTTTGACTTGGCCATAAAATTGTATAGACATTTCAAAAAAAATTCTCAGAAAAATCGAAAATTTCAGTTGTCTATAAATAGCTCAAAAAAATTCAAAATATTTTGAAAATTAAATCATGTAAAGAAAATGCCAATCTAAATAACTGTTGAAATTTTCAAGTATCTACAATTTGTACTTTTTGAAAAATAACAAATATTTAAAATCGTTTGAGGATAAATCGTAATCGTTACGCGATTTCGTAAAAATTTAATTTCAAACGCCCTTAAATTTTTTCTATAATGATGCTTCGAGTTTTTTTTTATAGTTACTTCAAGGAAAATTTATTGAAAATATAGTGTTGCATTTTTTAACCTTAGATATAAACACAAAAAGTTTTATGATTTTTCAACTACAAAATTACTTGCAAATTTTCGTGATTTTGACATATTTCGTAAAAATTTGAACTATAAACGCTTATAAAAAAAAGTGTGATTAACGATTTTTATTTTTTTTAAAACTACAATAAAAAGCTCATAAGGAACCTTATATTAAATTTTCAAGTTTTTCTAGCCAAAATTTTTTTATCGACACTTAAAAAAAGATTTCAGTTGTCTATAAATAGCTCAAAAAGGTCAAAATATTTTGAAAATTTAGCCATGTATTAATAACAATAATATAAATATGTGGTGAAAATTTCAAGTATTTACAGTGATTAGTTTTTGAGTTACCACCATTTAAAAATTTCGTCGAAAACTGGTTTTGCGTAAAAATTCCCGTTTTCCGTCATTTTTTTGATTTTCTCGATTTTTTTGAAAACTGTTGGAAAATGTTTACTTTTGACCTCTATAATACTCCAAGGATATTCACTTTGCCATTGGAAACCACCCCCAGAGTTTGAAATTGAAGCGTTATTTCGACTAGTTATGCTGTACAAAGACAAAATAAAAAAAAAAATAACACACATCATCGTAAAATCAATAAATTCATCACTCCGTTCAGAATCTAAAATGATAGAGATTGAATTGAATCTTTATTTTAAATAATTTTTATTACCTATAAATTTTTATACCGATATGTTTTCAAACAATCGTGTAGGACGTAGGCATCGGTCTTCAGGATTTTAATAACTGATTGTAGATACACATATATAATATACTTATATACTATTATAATGCTCTTAGTTTCTGATAAGTATACTATTATGGTCTATAGAATTATATAAATTAACTAATGTTGCTATTGTTTAAACATACTGTAATTTGGAATTTATTTAACTATTTATTTATATAGCTGTTTAAGTTAGTTTTGAATATTGGCTACTTATTGTACTTATCATCTAATTTATCTAACTTATTGTATACAGAATTATTAATTATAATATACAAAGGTACTATGCTTAGGTCCTAATCTAACCACGTATATTTGACTGTTATCATGAAGTGTAAAATTTACGATATTGTGTTAAAATAATGATACCTACTATTAGTTTATTTATAAACGATAAATTAATAACTAACTAATCTATACGTAGGTAGGTATAACGTTTACTTTAATATTAACTTAATCAATAGAATAGGTAGTATAAAACTATAAAATATGTAATGTTAAAAGCTATTTTTGTTGTAAATACTTACATAGATTTGTAATAAGTTTCGCTTTTATTGGGGTATAAGTAATTAAGCTGTTTACGAAAATCTTCACAGAATATATAAAATGAGCTGAAGCTCAAATTTGCCCTTGCTCGACCATACACTCGTTTTACAGTCTTATTCTCATTGGGTATTGATTTCGATTGATGTATTGTATGATTATTAATAGAAGCAGATAACTCTGGTTGTAATGCAATGTTAAATTTTGGCTGAATCTTAAATTTTGACTGGATTTCTGATTTTGACACAATTACTGGTTTTGGTAAAGGTTTTGATTTTTTTTCAGGAATATCTTCATTATTGATGAAATACATTGCTCTAACATCAATTTTCAAATCAACTATATACCTAAATATGATTTGAGCAAATCAAAATATTTTTGTATTTCAGATTTAAAATTAAACTATGTAAAATTAAAAACTGTATTTACCTGTGTTGAAGTTTATCAAACAATTTAATATTTTAACCATCCAGATATAAATTCCTATTCTTTATTCTTCATTAGCAAATTATCTATAATTAATAATATCGTTTTATTTAACAAAATAGATAATTACGAAAAAAAACATCTTTTAACAATTTTCCAAATGACAGAAAACTGGGTACACATAGAGACATAGAAGTGCATAACCGATGAGCGTCATGGAAGAAAAATAAATTCAACATCGTTTGCGTGCATGAAAAATCTTGTAGGTATAACAAATTGTTCCAATTGATAAATTTAAATTTAAACATCGTTCTATTTATTATGCACGTATGTGGTTTTATTGAGGGATATGATATTGATTAACTTGTGTGTACAAATAGTTAGGTGATATTAAACTATATACCTATTGGTACAATAATTATTTTTAAAAATAAATAACATTAATAAATATATTATTTATTACCATTTATACCTATGTCCTGTTAATAATTTACTTATATAAAGATGAAAATTTTTATAAACAATTATAATGGTGTAAATAATAATAGTTTTCAAGTTGTAGATAGATTATAGTTTATATTTCAAACATCTTTTAAAACAACTTTTTCATACTTATTTTTAAGTGTTGGTTACCTATATAATTGTTAATTATACATTTTTACAATTATACAATTATACATTTACAATATATGTACACTTAACATCTGAATGTAATAATTTATAATATCTATTACTTATATTAAAAATGACCAACTATAATTTTACAATAATATTCCATTTATACAAAATATTATAATAATCAATTCTCAAAAATATTATCTATTTATAATACAGTAATAATAATATTATGATATATTAAGACTAGGTTAAGTGAAGTATCTATTACCTAGAGGTATAGGTTTAGTTAAATCCATAGTAGATATTATCTATGATTAGTGTCCCTCAACACTTGTCAGTTGTCATATTTTAAAATTATACAATCTCAACAGCAGTCAGCAAAATCTACTTTCAACAAATCCACAACTCGTTCATTAATCCTAGTGGTAAGTACATTTACTACATTTTAATATTTTATCCACTCGACTTCTGCGATTGATAATTAACAAACTTCAATTATGTAACTAACATAATTATAACGCGATATAAATAAATAATTATTTTATCGTACCTCAGACATCATCAGCTACCCGTTATAAATTTATGTATAATAATATTATTAAAATAATAATTAAAATTTAGTAGGTACCTAGAGCGTAATGCGTAAAAGATTGGGTTAGTGGGACAGAGGGTAGATGACTGATGAGTACTAGTAATCAGTTGTAGGACTCTGAGGCGGCACTGAAAATAACATCGGTCAGAACTCGGAATATTATTATTACAATAATAATATTCTTTATTTCATTTCGCATAACTGCATACGCCATCTATGTGCTGTTATTAGAGCTATTCTATATTGAGAGCATAATATATATAATATATAATATATATATTTTCCGACACACCGCGCAACGTCGATTAAAAAAACGTGATATTATTTTGATATAATTTGATATAATTAATATAATATGAAAATTACGGTCTTGAATAATTTCTAATGGTTATGACCACGGTTTAAGAAATATTCATAATATGCTATACTTATTAATATACTAGTGTAGATCGTGAAATAAATACGATAACTGATAATGTATAATTTAAAATTTTAATTAATACTCATGTGCGAAGATAAAGTTTTAAAAATAAGAATCTTTGTTTTTAAAAAATTTTAATTTATTCAAGTAACGTTTAATACATTGAAGCAAATAAACTATAATTAAGAGACTTGAAAATACACGAAAAGAACTAAGGAAGTCACATAGTTGAGACCAAGAGACCACCTAACTAATATAATTTTAAATTATTTAAATATTCACGTGTTAGGTCACAGAACCAGTTCTGTTTTAAGTGTCTATTTTGTTTTGGCGAGATTGAAACTAAATAACTGATAAATTGATTGGAATTGTATTGAAATAATGAGTGGAAGTGATTGCCAAAAAAGTGTAGTAATTTCATTGTTTGGACACGTTTTTAGGTCAACTAGGTACCCTGAAATATTACCTATAACTAATAAACCAAAGTCGAAAATGTTTCGACTCGAAATTATAAATTTATGTTTAAAAATGTTGATTTGAAATATCTGTTCTTTTAACACTCATTGTAAATATTAACCATTTACATAAATTTAATTATCTATGATCTATATCGATCATGTAATACACAAGTAGGTATTAACACATTGGCATATTGCACTTAGTAACATTTAACAATATAGTTACGGTCATCTATTAATGTTGTATAAAACTCAACGTTTAAATAGTTAAATACCTATTTAGGTAAATAATTATTTTTTAAACAAATTTTTCGGATTTCACTTAACTAAATTAACTACTATAAATATGTAAATACTAATAGAATATTTAAATATTAGAAAAATATGATTAAATAAAAAAAAAAATTTACGAAAAACGTTTGGTTTGCAACTTTATTAAAAAATAAAAATATTAACTACATTATTTTAGGACAATATAGACTTTATAATCATGCTATTCTGTGATTTGTAATATTTATTCATTTAATTCTTATTACTATTACAAAAACTTGTATTGTACCATTGATAAAATTCTGAAATCTTTAATATTTATTAAAATAAAATAATTTGTGATACAATAGGTATTTATCAAATAATTTAAACTGAATTAAATACTAAACATTAAATTAATTGAAAAAATGAAAAATAAAATAATAAATATTTTTGGCTTATAAAGTAAAAAATAATTATTAAACTATTTTTTTCTGTTCTCTGGAGAGTACACATCAGCTCCAGCAACACCAGTGCCTTTTGAATCACCAAGCCATGGATATTTCCTCGGACATTCCTTGCACGTTGACAAATACCTGAAATCATCATACAATAATATATTCATTATTCATTTTTTTTCTTCTAAAATACTTAAAAATAATTATATTTTGATACATTAATTTGTTTTTATTTTTAAATTAAATTTATAATTTATACCATTGGGGCATAATAAGTAAAGATGCTACAAGCGTAATTACATACAAATTACCAGAAAATCCTAGTAATAGTAGGCACATAATACATGACATTTTTTTAGGAAAGTGATCACCTATTAGTAACACTTTATTATTTTTTTACTATTTTGTTTATTTTTTATATTTTTAATAATTTATTTAATTAACGTTATTTAGGTGTCAACATGTCACGATATCATTTCCGTTTTAAACGTCTAGGAGAGTTACTGGGGGTTGTAGTATAAGCGAAATTTCTGATAAGAGGATTGGGATGAAATAATGTGCAAGCATTGAAATAATATACTTTAGCTTTCTCGTAAACTAAAGGTATTTTATGGTGTGGTTAGAGACATAAGAAGGGACGTTTAATAATTTGCAAAGTGCAACGTTTTGGAATAATTCAATTGGTATTTTTTTGCATTTTCCCAGAGCTGAAGACCATATGTCCAAATAGGCTTTAGTAGTGATTTATAAATAAGTTTATGTTAGTATTTATGTGAGTATATTTATTAATTATTATTGTTGGTGAAGTTTCTTTAGTAGGTGTAGGTGTAGATATATAGGTATATTTGTTCTTTTGGATTTGATATGCTGAGCCTAAGTTAACCTTTTATCAAGGGTCAGACCAAAATATTTAACATTCAAAACACTAGGAATTATGGTGTTGTAAATAAAGATATCAGGGCATTCGGTGAGTCTAAGGGTGAATGTATAGATTTTGATTGATTTATTTTAAATCTCTAGTCGGCGTACCACTTTTCTATGAAAATGAGGAAAATTATTAAATAGATTTTATGTAAATAAATTATGTTGTTAAGTTGGGGAAACATTTTAAAACAATTGAAACTGCAATTTATATTTAATTTCTTATTTTAATTAATCACTTATTATATTTTGTAGATACAAGCTATAGGTATATAAACTATAGTCAATAGGTGATAGTGATCCTGTTTGTGACTAACCATCAACTATTCAAGTAATAAAAGTTGTTAATGCACTCAATGATACTAATTGCGATATTTACATATTTACGATATTATTAATTTTTATTACCTTGAAATGTCTAAATTTCCAAAAAAAAAAATTATTCGAGTATTCAATAATCTATTTTTAAACTCACGTTTATATGCATAACCAAAAGTATTTACTTCACTCTTCAACTTATATTATATGTATATTATAATTTATGAACGAAGAATAATGCTATTGAACGATTTTGTACATCAAAATAAATACATCGCTCGAACATTTTATAAAAAGTTTATAGTTTTTTACTAAGTCAGTAACAATGTAACATAATACACATGGATTATAATAAATTACCTCGTTCCGGATATATTGGTTTCTGGATGCTTAAATGATAATGGACATTTGTTCGGTAAATTACAAGGCGGTGCAGGTAATTGCTCAGGCTTATCACACATCCATGGTTCAAATCCAGACAAATCTTTGGTGGTCTTTGGGTCAGTCATCCACGTTAACATTTGTGTGGTTGTGACAAACCATACGTCCGGTCTAAATTAAAAATATAGTTTCAATTAGTTGATCAACCTTTACAATTCTAAGTCTTAATTACTGTTTATTTGCCCAATCAATGAACTTATGTAGTCCATCTTCAAGCTCTTTAATTTGGAACCAGTTGGTGTGGAAAGGCATCATGTAAGGTGCCCGATTTTGCGAATAATACCGTTCGAAATCTTCACGGAGCCATTCGAACACTTCATTAGCATCATGACTATGTAATACACATTGATCTAAGTATGGACAGTGACCGCCTTCGTAAGTCGCCACGTAATGGGCGTTTAAAGGAACTTCCCAAGTACCTGAAAATATTATTTGAAAAAAATGAAACATTATATTTTACATTATTTATAAAAAATCGAATGATCAAACTGAAATTGATTATACTTTTTGTTTTAGAAATTAACCTTTAAATGATTTTGTTGGGCAAGTTCCAGACTTGCATTCATGTGGAATTTTATAATCTAAAGAATATGGCCATATTGGTACTCTAGACGGAGGAATACCGATCGAACTATCATATACGAATCCATAGTCTTCGATTACCTAGAAATAAATTAATATATTAAATCATTGTCTACAATTGAAAAGATTTGAACGTTTTCCAATTGTGTTATTTTTAAAATTTATATATTAAGTCAAAACTTTTAATCTATTCTATTAAAAAAAAAGGAAAATCGATTTTCAGTAAAAACTAGTCAAATACCTAATTATTATATTATAATTAAAGAAGGGTTTAAAAAGTAATTATATGTCAGAATAAATATGTGTAAAACTATTACAGATTAAGTATTATTGCTAATAAAAATCAGGTTTTTTAAAATAAGATGAAGTAGTAAATTATATATCGTTGATAAAAAATATAAAAATTGCATACTATACAAAAGTACATAAATACAATTTGAAAATATGTGATAAGAAACCTAGACTAAAAATGTATTAAATTTATTAAAGAAAAGAAAAAAATTATAAAACTATAAATTTTAAAATATCATAAAATATAAAATAATATATTATATATATTTTTATTAATCTATTGTATATATAAGTATATAAAAAGTATATAAAAACCTCGTATTGTGTGTTTCTACCAGGCTTCAGGAATGGTGCTCTCATACCAACTATATCGCTTTTGGTTAAATTTGCAAAGTTGACTAAAATCTCTCTCATTCCAATCATTTCAGCAACCCACTCTTCATATCCTTTATCATGTAGGCCTTTTTGTAATCTACAAATACATAGCTTAATTTTAATTAACTATTTTATTTTTTTAATATCGTTAATATTAATAGTTAGAATATGTATTGTAAACCACAAAAACAGTAGAATAAGAATTTTGAATAAAACAAATAACAAAAGTGGATTCTTTTTATTACTAATTTTAAAATTATTTATTGTTTTAATAATTATAAAATTATTGTAAAATAATAACAATTATTATTATTATTATTATTATTATTATTATGATCTTTATTTAATATAATTAAGGAATTTTAGAACTATTATAAGATTATTCAATTTAAATTGTATTAAACAATAAATTTATTCTGTTAATATGTTTTTAAAAATAATTAGTATAAACTAATATTAATTTAACTCTAAAAAGCCATTCAAAATCAAAATATAGAATCCAAAATGTCTTAAATGTATCCAAATCTATAATCTAAATTTTAAGTATCAAGGTTTTATAAACATCAATAATATAATCATGTTGTTTTATAAACTCAATATAATTATTTAAGTACATTATATATTATATATTTATATATACTTACGACACAGTTTCAACACCAATCTCATGGCCTCTGTGTGCAAATTCTTGTACCATATTATAGTCACAGTATTCGTGCGATATGAAGAATGTACCTTTAATGAGACATCCGTTAGGATTTTTCTTATTGTGGGAAAACACTTTTTGATAGTGATCATAATTATTTTGATTCAACGCTCCGTCAAATGTCAACAGTATCATTTGAGGTGTCTAATAAAATTTTTGAGAATATATAAGCAAAGTCAAAATATTATTTTATTAAAGTAAAAATAAAAACCTCTTTTGGATCTAGACCACCGGGTACGATGGTTCCGTCTCTGGAGCAAAAACAATAAGGTAATGTACACTGGCTTGTATCACATTTTTGAGCTAAATCAATAGGATTCTCTGTACTTGGTGCTTCAGCTAAATCAAATCATGATATATTGTTAGTATATTGTATTACTTATTAATATAAAAAAAACTTACTTGTAGGAAGAGGTCCACATCGGGCTTCATTTTTAAACGTACATAATTTATTAACATCATCAAAGTATAAGCCAGCAGGACAACGGTTTAAGTATGGAAAATTATCTACACACTGAAAACGTATTGTGTTTTAAAAATATACAGACATTTACTTATATACAATCAAATGTTAAAAAAAATACCTGATAAAATCGACGACATGTGGCTGGATCAGCATAGTTTCCATTTCCACCGACTTCAGGGCAAACAAAGGTTTCTCCAGTAGTTTCACATAGCGCTAAAAATAAATTTAAAAATATTCACGTTTTACATATTAAGTATAATTGCATTAATTATGTTATATAATTATTATAACAAGTAAGGGCATAAAGTATTTATGATGTATCAAGGTTTTATCGTCATATTATATTGTGTACCTATTTAAATAATACAAATTATATAACATTATGAAATTTAAATATTATTTTAAAAATGCATTAAATATTTTATAGATTTGTTATAAGTTCCAAGGTTATTTTCATTCACCATATTTTTTCTATTTTAATAAAAACTATAGAGATAAATAAGTTCAAAATAATAAATGGTCTTAGATTTATAAATGTAAAAAGAAAACGTATCAAAAATAGTCAAAATAAACCTGTTATGATAAAAAAAAATCCGATAAAGGTAAAAAATTTACATTAAATTTATGTAAAAATTTAGTCGACCACTTCTTGAAATTAATTTAAGTATTATACTTCTATTACATTTAATACGAAGTCACAAAATAAATATAGGTACCTACTGGTTATTTGCGAGTTTACGACAGGATTAATTTCTTTATATTTAGGAGATATAAAATTATAAGGCAATTGTGATTTATAAATTATATTTATGTATGATTATTATGAAATTATATACTTCATAAAAAAAATACTTCAATACTTTCAATTTAATGTTAGGTTTATAGAGTCATGTTTTTAACTTCGATTGTAAATTTGTTAAAAACAAATCATTATTTTACAGAAATACAACATAATATACTCTTAGTATATAACATTGACACCAAAACTACGCAAACATTTGAATTATTTATTGATCGATAGATACAGTTATTTATAAAATGTGTTCGAATTATGTTTTATATTTATATATGTGTATATTTGATCAAATTACAATTTATCGCAGGAATAGTAGGCTAATATAAATTAGTTTGGTGCACCATGTCTTGAGAATGTCTAGTAAAGTTCAACGTTCTTTAGCGACCTTAGCACATATTATAATTATTAAAAACTCCACATACATTTTTTCATTATGCTACAAGAATAATAATTACATAACGACGCGTGAGAAGGTATTGTGGGAAGTGATAGTAGACCATGTGGTATACACATAATCGACATTTAAAAAGATGAATTGAAATGTTACGCTTTCACAGTAAGGCCAAATATTAATCTCAATACAATAATGTCTGAAATTTTCAGCTTCTAAAACGAATAAATAGTTGTTTTTTTTAAATAAAACCCATGCTCATACGTATGTATGAAAATACTAAAATATTGATTTGATGATCGTGTTTTATTTTTTCCAGCATTTATAAATTGTTACTAATTGTTATTTGAAATCGGTTTCACTGATTTCACTTTTACCCACCGTGAGCTTGTTACGATTTATTACCAATTTCTCCTAATATAAAATAAATGATAGTAACTAATTTCAAGCAAGTGACTTGTTGATTCAAATTGAAGAAATATTTATTTCTTAAATGTCAAATAATTTGCATAATTCTAGCAAAAAGAGTACTTATAATATTTATTGGACTTGTAATGATATTTTTTTTTACAATTTTTCAGACATAGAAAAAGCTCCTAAAGTTAAATTTAGTTTTATTATTATTATTATTTTTTTTTTTGTTACAAATTGAGTCCAGTTGACACACTGAGAAATCTTAAGATTAAAATCTACATCTTTAGATTTACATTGACATGACATCTTAAGATTTTGGCAATATTTTTCCAAACTATTGACAACTGGGAAAAAATATCAATAAACGACGTTTTTTAATTTAATCGAACGTTGCACAGAATCGTGTTACGAATACGATGGTTGATAGTACCTATATAATATTAATACATTAGTTTTTCAGTATTTGATATCGATGTATGAATCAATAATTCAACATCCATTCTCTGTATTTTTAATATACTTCTGGATTGTTTTATATTATATCTACATTTTTATTCATTGGGAACCAAAAGTAACAGATAAATAATGATTTCACTTAATTTATCTGATTTCTGTATATTATATTAACTGCATTGCCAGATTGCCTATCAACATAATTTAGTTTATTTTTCAAATCCGAACTTTACCAATCATTAGTTTGATGACCGTATATCCGTAAAAAATTCAAATAGTCTAAACATTTCAAAAACCAATGATATCATGTAATCGAATAAAATACATATTATAAATGTTAATTCAATTTTAAAATTATATGACAATTACAATATTTTAAAATAGTTATAATATTTTTTCAGTTAATACAAGAAAAAAGATATACCAATATACCATTTATATTTTCTATAATTCATCTTTATTGTAAATTTTCATTAAAGAATATATTTTTAAATGGTTAGGAGTGTCCAATATCAATATAATTTAATAGGCTGCACTTTAAATACACATTAATTTGTTATTTAACTGAAAAATTCAGACTTTCGTTAATGGCCATGACATTATACCTGTCGTATTTACAAAATGCGTGCATATATAGCTATTATTATGTTATTAAACTCGTAGTTTTAATGAAATATTATGATCGGCATGCTTATTTAATATTTTATCGAAAATAACCAAATCACAGACAGTAAGTATAATATAATATGTGTAATAGTGTAGTGCACTAATAAATATCTATAATCTACATAGATAAAAAAAATTGTATTTAAAATTATTCAACAATACTATTTTAAACTGCATTACCTATAGTTTATATAAACTTAAAGTTGATAAGATGAATTAAAATATGCTCTATAAAACTTAAGTTATGCAATGTACCTATATAATTATATTATGTCCGGTTGTATAAAAATGTTAATAAATTCTATGCAATGCAAAAGATATATTATATCTTTGCATACAAAACAAACACGAGTATCTGCTTCGTAAATATTTGTTGTAGTTTTCTAAATGATTTGTATTTAGTTTAATATTACGGCTAAAACATTATTTTTGAAATAATTTAACAAAACATACACTTACCGATTGGAAAAACGTAAAGCGCAATCACTGCGATCACTTTAAGTGCAGAATCCATTCTTACACCGTAGTCTTGGTTTACGAGATCACAAAAAAACAAAAAAAAAAAACCCAAATATTTACGTCATTTTTTCGAAAGCAATATTCTTTATTCTACCAGTGACCAACTTGCTTGCGTACTGTTGCTGAACTGTGTTGTACGGGTGCACTGCGTACGGTGGTAACCTAAGGTTGACCACTTTCTCACACCATAACCAGTTCCAAGACAATTTTTGATTCATCATTATCATTTTTACTACTACTATACCTAATTATTATTATATTTATTACTATCGTCAACAAAATCGTTCGTATTATGTGTGTACCTATATAATATAATATAATACGATATATTCAAGTGTGGTTGTGTTTGTTGCATACAAAGTCAAGGACACGATGGATCAACGTAGACAGACAAATAATTCGTAATGGTTTATTCTTTATTCCATTGAATAACGTACAATAAGAGACTTATTTTTTCTTTATTTAACATTAATAGATATATTTCATATGGGTATAATATGTAGGTACTCAAGTGATGAAATAGACATAATTCAGTAGGTATGTATTACGTAACTTCACTTACAAAAAAATAAAATCTAAATACGTGAAAATCGATTTGAAACATACCTATATACACTATAACATTTGAATAGAGGGCTAAAAGAATACTTTAATAATACATTTTAACTGTTAGTCTAATTAAATAATAAAAGTTTATAGTTATAGGTAAGTACGTATATGTTGTGTGCTATGTATAAATATTATTTATAGAAATATGTATTATCTACGTGTATTTATACTTTCGAAAAAACAATTCTGATCTATGATATATAAGATATAACAAATTATTTGAATCGTTATTTCAAATCAAGAAAAAGTTAGATAAAGTTTGGTTTAATATTATAATATATAATGAAAAAAACACACGTGACATTTCGTTCGTACTTTCTCTAGAACAAACAAACAGTTAGATGTATTCATCATTGATTTTCGAAACCAGAAGTTCAAGATTTATTACTTTCTTTTAAAACGTTTTTCAATCAACTGAAAAAACTTGATAATAGAATGTTAAGATACGTCATTATGTGATCAATTAATTACCAGATTCAATATAAAATAATCCAGATTGCTATTTGGATAAATAAATTCCTTATAATTAAAAAAAATATATATATCATCGTTCATTTAATTACCTATTTGTTTTCTTATTTTACCGATTATCAACGATATTTTAATTTCCGTACGTCTAAAATAAAATATACTATATCTATTAAATATTATAGGTAAGTATTCTCAAGTATTTATTTTAATAATTATATTTATTATACATAATTATACTCAGGTTATGTTTAAAGTTCTTTAAATTGAGCCAGTTAAAAAATGAATTATGATAACTTAAACGTTAAAATATTTATTTTTATAATATTGAAATTATAATAATATAATATATAATTATAATAACTATTTTAACTAACTTATTATTAATAAGGTTTTATTGCTTGATTAATTTAATATATCAATATCTTAAAAAATGTAATTGTATTAAAATTATTATAGAAGCCTTATTTTATTTTTTTAATAATAATTCAACTATCAACTTTGTAAAAAGTATTTAAATTTGATTTATTTTTTTTTTTTTTAAACAATAATATTCCAAGAATCAGCTACGTCCGTTTCGTATTTTTCAAGCTGCAGAAAATAAAACATGTTTAAAAAATATTCTACTTCTACATTAATAATTTAGACGTTTTAATAAGGATAAATATACCTTTTCGGTAATATTGTCTTTGCAGGACATACGAATTTTTTCCACAGTTGCTGGAGCATCCAATCTAAAGTACCCTATGATACCAGCATCTTCTCTAGCCGAATATATGGCATTTTTAATTGCAAAAAATATGGAAGACGATAAAAATAATGGTGGTTCTCCAATAGCCTAAATAATACATATTATAGTATTATATTAAACAATTTGAAGGTATCCTGTGACGGAAGGTTAAAAAATTATATTTTACTTTTGATGAGTAAACAGCTCTTGGATTTTCTGAACCTTTTAGCAATGAAACTGTAAATTGTTTTGGTATATCCGAAAAACCGGGTATTTTATATGTACCAGGTCCTCTCGTATATAACATTCCTTTTGGACTATAAACAAGTTCTTCTAATGTAAATAACCCATAACCTTGCATAAAAGCTCCTTCGATTTGCCCCACGTCAATTGCTGGATTCAGGCTCTGTCCGACGTCCATTACTATATCTGTGCTTAAAACCTGATCGAGAGAAAGAAAAAAACGATAATAATAACCTGTTTAATGTAGAAAATATGAACCCTGTGTACTTCATGGTCACCGGTTAAACAGTCCACTTCTACCACCGAAACAGCTGCTCCACTAGTATAATAAAAATAATAATTGTTCGTGCCTTGGTCTGTTGTTGTTCCTATAGTGTGATTTCTACGAAGAACATAAGTAATTAATTTTCATGGTTACCAAACCCCACTTTTATTAGTATTATTCCTTTAAATTAATCATTAAAATCAATAAGTTATGTAAAAAAAAAAAATTAATACACGATTGATGAGTATTAAAAATCAAAGGATTTTTTTTTTTTGTTTTATCTATAAGTAGTAAGCTATTGTATTGTATACATTATACACTTGTCACTTACACGTCAATATGCATTGTACATAGATATTTTCGATATTTTTCATTTTATATAATACGACATTTTTTAGGTATTAAAAGCTTATACTGATTTTCATTAACTTCTGAGTATGACCTTCATTTAAACTCGATATGTATGTAAGAAGTGTATAATAATTCGTTAAACTTATATATAACACTATATATTTTTGTATTTTTAATTCTAAGGATTAATTAACATGATATAATACTAATACTTAGTACAACATATGCATATAATGATGATAAAACTAGGGAAATAACTTAATCTGTTTTATGTTGAATGAATATATTTTGTCTACTGATTCATAATTTTATTAATGAATATATTAAATTTAATGTTTTTAAGAACAACTGATGTTCGTTACTATGTTTGTTACTCAAAAATAAACAATGAAGACATCATTACACTTACGCGTAAAATCCTGAAGCACACAGGTTTACTTTTTCAAAATACGCAGTTTTCACCCATTCAGCCCACGAACCACCGGGATTCTTCTTCTTGATCGGTTCCAATCTAGCTTTAATGATCTCGCAAGCATTCTGTAGCATGATCGGTACAGCAATAATAGAACAATAAATTTATACAATAAATTTATAATGTAATATGTAAACCATAATAAAATAGATATAATATTCATCATTACAGTTTTTTGATTAAATATTGATATTTTGTCACTTCCCCTAGACGTCGTAATTATCCAATTCTAATTATTTAAGATTTTTATTATTTAACTATCATTATATAATATATTTGTATATGATATATATATATATATATATACTCGAGTGTGGAGAAAATTCGCATACTGCATCAAATGTGATGTTATCTACCTATCGATTTAATCGTCATGTAAACGAAAAACAAGCTGTGCAAATTCTTGAATTAACGGCATAGCTAGGGAATAAGACTGAGATCATAACGGAGCTATAGCCCTCCTCTCTATAATTATAATGTTAGATTGGATTAAAATTTAAAACTGCATTCAATATTCGGTGATGAATGTATTGCATTTAACATGTGTAACATTTTACCCACGGTACCTGCAGCATATACCAAACTTATAAGGGATCCTATAGTTTTTAAGCCTTTTCTAAATAACAAATTAACCCCTAAAGAAAAGTTCCGGCTTTGCTACTGACTTGCAAGTACGTAAATACTTACGAGAACGGCCATTCCGTTAAGGTCAGAGCTGATACTGGCAGCGGTCGGAGATGCGTTGGCTACCTTGTCCGTGCTGGTCTCTTTGATGTGTATCGACTCGGCGGGTATTCCCAAGGCCCTACTGGCCACTTGAATCATTTTTGTGTGCAGTCCTTGGCCCATTTCGACCCCACCGTGTGCCAGCAGTACGGATCCGTCAATGTAGACGAGCAATAGTGCCCCGGCTTGGTTCAAAAACTTCGAACCACCCGAGAACCCGATACCGTACATTGTGGGTACGCTTGCTATGCCACGTTTCTTCCAACGGTTCATTCTAAAGCCATAATATATTGTTTATGACTTTGGATTGCGAATGTTATGATTAGTGAATGAATTGTAAAAAAAAATAAATGAAATAGAAGAACTCTGAAGATGACAATTTATAAAAAGCAAGCTCAAAACTATAATTAAAGCAACTACCAGCAATGATACAGATAACTTCAATTTGTTCAATTCTAGTCATGTCATTATCAAAAGTAATATCATTAGGTACTAAATTTAAATATATTTTTTAATTATTTAATTTTGATTAATATTATAAAAGCTAATATTAAATATATAAATATATATTATATATATATTACAAATAACACATACTGCTAGTCCGTTCTAATATAACAATTATAGTTATAGTATTGTTAAAATTAAAAAAATCCTCTTAAACTCCAACTCTAACTGGAAAATTGAGTACTATTAATAACGTAAATAAAATTCAATCAACTGAATCGGTGGTGCATAAGTTTGAAATTTAAGTATCGGAAATCCTGTATACATTATTGTATCATAGATAACTGTAAATTAAATGTTTTTAATTATAGCTAAATGCTTTGATTATTCCCATTTTAAAGTATGATATACAAGATGTTAATTATTTAATTATTTAAGAAAAATATTTTAAAAAATGTTAATAGATTTTGAAATAATGAGTATTGTTTGATAACAAAATTACTGTATAATATCTATTATGGCGAAATTATAGGTTTCGTTCGAATTTTATGACAGTGGTGGAGGTTTATTGGTAGGTATATAATTTTTATTTTTATTTCTTAGTCTTAACTATACATAATTCATGCATGGTTTTTATTCGAATTTTTTGTATATAAATATATATGTAGTATGTACATTGTACATTATTTCAATTAATTAGAAAGTCAGTAAAGTTCGTGATGCAGCACAAATATTTAAATACAGTTTGTTAATATAATATACTCGTATATGACTAATGGCCTCCCTTTTACCAAGATTAACAATTTTTTTTACTGACTTTCCAATTAATGAAAACACTATATTATAATATACATATTATACAGTTATAATAAGCGTAACACATATAGCTAAAAATATACCTATTGAACTTTTCGATTTCGTTAGACTTCATGGCGTAATTTGATCTTTCCAATACTTCGTCCCAACAATTTTTAGCGGTAAAATTAGATATCAGTTGATTATAATGAGTTATCTGTCCATTTACGAAGAAATTCTTTGCTCTCACTGAATTTGAATCGATGTTCAGTTCTCTAGATATGTGATCGATAATCGATTCTGCGAAAAACATTCCTTGGGGTGCACCAAATCCTCTAAAAGCCGTATTTGATGATAAATTTGTAGCACAAATATATCCCGATATTCTAATATGAGGGATATGGTACGTATTCGTTAAATGAGAAACGCATCTTTCCATTGTCTGTCAAGCAGAAACAATAATTAATATTTATATTACAATATTATGACTAATTAATAATTATAATAATAATATGTTTATATGCTATCAACAATGTCAGATTTAGAACAGGTGCCGCCCTAGGCCCTTTTATTTATGCCACCCCTACCCCAAGAAAAAAAAATGTAGTAAATATTTATAAGATTTTTTTTTTCCATTTCTTACAAAATTTGTCGCCCTAGGCTCGGGCCTCACGGGCCTATGCGTAAATATGGCCCTGGCTATCAATACAGATTGCTTAAAAAATGTATAGGTACTCACTCCTGCAGACAGATCTCTAGAACTTCCACCGTTATTATATATAGAAACGTCCAAAACATAGATTTGTCCATGTTCGTTAAATCCTACACGGTAGTAGCATAAAAATGGATTTCTACCACCAGTGATCAACATGTCTTCATGTCGATCCAGCATACATCTAACTGATTTTCCAGTTCTGAAAAAAATATATAGGATATTTTCTAATATTAAATTGTCTATCTCTACAGCCTTACTTTACAGCAGCTATTGCACATGGAACCGCTACAGTAAATGCTTTAGTTTCTTTACCACCAAAGCCACCGCCAAGACGTTTTGTTTTGCAAACTACACGGTTTTCCGGTATATCTAAGCAATGTGATATACATTCCTATTCAAACATGACACACAAAATATTTATAAAAATAATTTAAATAAATCTAAATTTTGATTTAAATTATGCATACAATTTTTGGGAATGATAAATTCTTACAAATGTAGGTTATCTCCTGCATAGGCATAGTATAAACTCCAACAAAATAATATAATAATAAATAAATAATTATTAAAAAAAAAACAAATTCTAAATGTTTACTTAACTCAAAAAATATTTGACTAAACAATGTATTTATCGACTAGGTGTCTAGGTAGTTCGGTAACAATATTAGATAAACGACAATTCGTTGGTTAATTTATTTAATTTATTTAGATTGTTGTAAGCTTTTAATTTTAGAATATATAGTTATTAGGCAATCAAATTAAATTGTTTTTCATTAAAAATATTTAATTACAAAATGCATATTTCTTTCTTCATTATATTTCTATAACATAATAATTATGCTTATGGTTATTATTTCTATAAACATTTAATTATTATTAATAGAAAAGCAACGTAAATTTTAAATTTTAAAATTTGAACATATAATGTTCAAAATTATACTAAAATTTTTGTTTAAAATTAACCGCATTTATGAAAAACATACCTAGATAACATTATGATATATGATATTCGTATAATTTTTTACCTGTAATTCATTTGGTGATTGTGTTGAACTAATAATTTCTATCTCATTGTGTTCATTCATTGGTATTGCTATACAACAATGAGTTTCTAAATAAAAATGATCTTGCCCACCAATTCTTAAAGTACCGTTTAGACTATGCTTTGATTCATTGAATCCTTTTTCTATGCATCCTTTTTCCAAATAAGCGCACTGGCCATCATAATACGATTCATTTTTAATAGCTTCCTGTAAAAATTCATTATTACCAAAAATAAAAATATCGTCTGGAATTTAAATTCAATCATTCTACTAACTTGACTGTAAATCATTATTTATTATATTCTTTCAAATAAATAGTCTATAAAAAAATTGTATCTATGCCGTTTTATTTTTAAAATGACTTCTGGTTAAGATTATAATTTGTATTTACTTATTTACTCATAGTATTGCTTTTCATAAATATGATACAAGTTAACAACCATAATTATGTATATTATATTATTATATATATTACATTTATTACAATTTTTGATTGATCAAATTAATCGTAAGAACAAACTTATTGTTCATACCTCAATGGTAATTATTGGTTTTAATTCTTCATACTGAACACGAATTAATTTAACTGCATCTTGTGCGATGATGGAATCTACAGCGACTAATCCACAGATAATTTGTCCAAAGTTTACCACCTGAAAAATAGATTTAATTTTTATGTTTCAATCTTGAATTGTAATAGGTACTTTAATTCGCGAACAACTGTATAATAATATATTATAATTTATAATACCTTTTCCCTAGCAAATATATAGTCATCTTTAATCGGCATTATGCCGACCATATTGCGACTTCCTGGTAAATCTTTTTCATCGACTATGGTCACCACGCCAGGTTGTGATAAAGCCTCTGTATAGTCAACTCTTATAATTTTAGCATGGGCATGTATAGATGTTTTAAAAGCTAAATAGAGTTCACCGGAACGACGAGGTATATCGTCACAATACACGGCTTCACCTTTAATAATGCATTTAAAATAGCTTATGTAAACTACTTTTGAAAATTTATTTTTATTTTTTTATCATTTAATTGCAGGTTTCAATATTATATTTTATTGTGTTGTATATAAATTGTAAATACAATTTTCTTGGTTAAAAAGAGGTTACTAATACTTAATGTTAATAATGTGTTTTATATTTATTAATTTATTTATAAATAACGTGTTACCAGTAGTTTGTTGTATAGCTGATTTATGAACTAATGGTTTACCAACAGCGTCATTTGGACTTGAAGAATTTGAGGTTATATTATAGTATTGAGCGTATTTAGGAATATGTGTAATAGCTTTGTTGCCATTAGTTAAATGATGTACATCTATCATTGTTGAACTTAATTGATTATATACGTAAAGGTAAAATTTAAAAAATAGACTGAAAAATAAAACATCTCGCTTAAACGTACTCTATAGTAAAAAAAATATTATAATAATTTAATCATTAATTACCTTAGAACAAGGCTTTTACGATAAGTCACCATTCCTCCGGGGGCGTTTGATGCCAGAGGTAAGTCTTTAAGTAACTCTAAATATACACCATCTAACAAAGACTCTGACCATTCGCTGTTGATTATAAATGATTTAGTTTTTTGAGCAATAACTGCAGTAGCTGACATTCCACCAAAAACTAACTCTGCGTCTTTTACTATATTATTTGATATCTCTATATAAAATGCAGCATTTATCAGAGCTATATCATCTTCTTTTCTTCTTGATTGTTTAATCGATTTAAAAAATGTGTTCTAAAACAAATTTGTTAATTTTTAATCACTATGTACATTTTAGTATTGTCCAACACTTTATCTAATTAATTAATTACATCAAATGCTTACTTTCTGTGTAAATGGAATAAACAAATCAATTACGACCTCATCTGGATGCAAAGCATTTTGTCGATAACCCGTAAAAAACGTATTGTCCATCTTTAAAAATCTTATTCCATTTTCTAGCAATAAAATAAAAATATTGTAAAATCAATACATTTATTTATAAAATTCCTGCATGTATAGTTATAAAATTGACTATTACGTTTACTCTGTACTTTTAACTGACAACGAGCAGCTAAAAATATTGGATTTAAATCCGATATAGGACTTCCCGTTATAATATTTCCGGCTATACACTAGAAAAAAAATAAAGTACAAAATTATAATTTAATATCCACATACTATTATACTTAATTACAAATAATAATTTTAATACGGATGGGTGAACTTACAGCAACATTACGAATCTGTTTACTTGCAAACCAGGGTATCATCTCTAACATAGATTTTATTATTTTAATTTTATGATCTAACAAATTATAATTATCCGATTAAAGTCTTTTATACTAATAATGGTTCATTAAATTATTTAAATATCTTACCTGGCATAGTATCAATTAGTTTCTTTAATTCATTTTCTAATTTGTCAATAGTTACCGTAGCTCCAACAATTAATCCTTTTACACACTTTTTAATGACGTTTAACTCTGACACCTTATTCGGCTGTATCATTACAGGATATTGACAATTTTTAAATTTTATTTCAACTCCTATATTTTTTTAAAAAAAATATTTAAATGTTATGTAATTGTGCAGTTATATATATTTCATATTTATGTACTTTACCGAGTTCGGTATTCCCGACAACTATCCGAGCATTGGGATATTTATATTTAAGATCCAATAGTTCCAAAAGCGATGTTGGTCTATACCACGTAGTCTTTTTACCTCTAAATATCAAATATTCTGTGTCGAACTCATTTTTAAGCTATGCAAATATATTAAAATTTTACTTATAAAATAAATAATTAAATATATATTATTGATTCTCACTATAAGTTCAGGTGGAAAAATTGGTTCTTGAGAAGGATCATAAGGTACGAATTCAGATGAATTGGACATGTTTTCATCATCATTTTCAATTGACTTAGTCTTCATGCAACATTTATTTCCCATTGGGCATCCATTAGAGATTTTATCATGAGTAGTTAATGTCATCAACCCCTCTAAAATAGGTCTATAACCTGTACACCTACACAAATTGCCTGAAATATAATAATTAAAAAATAGTCTAAACGCTTTAATTTAAAAAAAATATTTATTAATTCTACCTTGTAAAGCAATTTGTAGGTCATTTTCATCAGGTGTCTTTTCTAATGATCTAAGCATGGCATATACAGACATCACAATACCAGGTGTACAAAAACCGCATTGTGATCCATGACTTTTCGCTATTCGTTCTTGAATAGGGTGCAATCTTGTTTTTGTGTTACCAATGCCTTCAACAGTTATTATAGCACATCCATGTAAGCTGACTACAGGACACAAACAGGCATTGACAGACATATGCCTAAAGATTAGTTAATTAAAGAGCTTTTATCTTTATGAATGATATGAGTACGATAAGTGATACATTATACGTATTTATTGTTGATGTATAATGTATTAAATGTTCGTTCATATTCTATTAAATAAAAGGATACAATGGAGACTTCTTGATGTAATCATATTTTGATACCATTACAGTACAAGCTCCGCATCCTCCTTCAGCACATCCCAATTTAGTTCCACATAAACTCACTGCAGTGTTAAATTTAAGGAATTTTTAGCTATCATAACTTATTGCTGTTTATGATGGTGATAATATGTTTCTTTTAAATTCTCAGCGGAGCGATGAATGTATACTAATATTACAATGATGTGTGAGTGTGTGTGTGTGTGTATGTTTTTTTTTGTGAATGAGTACATATAAATTGTTGATAAAATGCTTTGATTTTCAAAAAAGTGAGCGATTTTAAATATCAAATTAGATTTATTTTGTACATTGAAAAACAAAAAAAAATTAAGGAAAATCGTTAATTTTTACGCAGATCCAATTTTTAACAAAATCGCGATTATTTTATTTTATAACTCAAAAAATATTAACCGTAGATACTTGAAATTTCACAAAATGTCTATGATATCATTTTTTATTAAATAAAAATATTTTGACTATTATTGAGATATTTATAGGCGTGAGAATTTTTCAATTTTTTAATTTTTAATTTTTTTTTATAAATATAAATTTTGATTAAAAATTATTTGATGAGCTGAAATACTTAGAAATTAATACAAATAAACTACTTATCAGTTTTTATTTTTTGAACTAAAAAATATTAAAAATCTATAGTCACAATATATTTTTATAACTGTTTTAAGTTATAATTTTAACAAAATTTATAAAAATCGCAAAAATCAGTATTAAGGTATAATTTTTTAGCTATAAACTCAAACTTAAAGTACATAAATATAAATACTATTTTACAACCTATATTATGAAAAAAGTTCATAATACATATTTGTGGCTTTCGATACTCATCCCTAATTAATTATTTCCCTCAAATAATTTTTGATATTGTATTGTATTTCAAAAAAATAAAAAATAAGTGTTTTGGTTTTTTTCAATAAATTTCGATGAAATACAGCGGAGAAGTACCTACTTACTATCGTTAAAAAATAAATAAATAAATAAAACAATGATTTAAAAAGGATACATTTATTTCTTAAGTAATAAAGTAGAGTCCATTGTGGATCAGCTTTATCTTCGATAACCTGTTTAAAAATATTTAATTACTTTTTGTTTTATAAAATATAGTTTAGCTAAAATATGTATATTTAAAAAGAGGAATGACTTATATGAATGACTAATATGTAAAAATTATCAACCATATAAAAAAAAAAAATTAGTATTTTATATTCATTTGTACTAAAAAAAATAAAATATATGATTCCCAAAAATATTTGAGTAATGAGCATTATAATATATAACAGTTAAAGGTATAAATCTAATACATAACTACCATTAAAGAAAGCGCAATATACTACATTGGTTACTAGCTGTAATGTTGCCTGTATTAAATAATAGTAGACAATTCCATAAATTTCTTTTCAATAAAACAATATCCGTAGTATTGCAACATCGTAAAATGTAATTATATTATATTTAAAATAAGAATATTTTAAGTATATTTGAGTGCAAAAAAATATAAGTATTTTATACATTTTAAACAAATGATACATTTTGGATAATGCTGTCAGATAAACTCAAATAGTATAAATACAAGTAAAAAATTACTTAAATATCAAAAACTACAATTTTTATTTATTCATAGGTACATAGCTAGTGATAGGGTGTTAACTCGAAATATGATAAAATATAATAATATGATAATTGATTAATGATAATATTATTCGAGATTTTGTTATTATATTAGCAGTAAATTTATTCTTTTGTACATGGCAATTCCAATTCATATTTATTATTTGATTTTATTATTTCTATATTAGCTAACATTTTTTCTACGACTAAAAAATAATTGTTGTTATTTACCTTTTTACCATTGACAAAAAATATTAAAGTAGATGTAATATTTTCCATTGTGCTGTTATTTTTAAAAAAATTCCAAACTAATATAAAATTTCTTGAATTGGATAAACTTAATTCAAATAACTGTTGTAATATTTAAAAATAGTGTTAATTTATAATAATTGACTTGTAGGATAATTTCACGAACACACACCATTTTACTGAGAGCTGTAAATTATAATGGTTTTTAAAAATATAAAACTTACCTAAACTAATAAGGCTTCAGAAACCATAATTTTTTTTTGGGTATTTTTTTAAACTAAAAGACATATTATTTTACAATATCGATTTCAAACCTGTATTATGTGAATATTGTATGTCGATAAAATATATTCTGTGTGCGTACAACATATTTTTAAAACTATCAAATTAACAATTATTAAAAACTTGTTTTCGTACCTCGTGCGCATCAAAAATAGTGAAAGGGTTTATTATTATATTAATAGTAAGGCCAGCAGTATATGTAAACGATGCATTGAAATAAAAAATTAATTGTTCTCAAACGGTTTAGAAAATCTGGGATACTGCTGAGGTACCTATAGGTATTTATTTTTATACACTTACTAAGATTTATTTTATTATATAATATAATACTAATACTAATATATGTATACTTCAATAATAATAAAAATACAATTTTTATTTACTCGTGAAATTAAAATGTGATATAATTTTAAAAAACATTACACACGTCATATTACTGTATACGTGTTTCCATCTAAGACAGTGATTTTAACACTAATCGTGTAGGACCACTAGGAAATGTTCTTCAAAATTATTTAGACAGGTTATAATATAAAATATAATATATTTTATTAACTAATTATATCAGTACAAAATCAATGTAATAAATAAATAAATAAATAAATAAAATTAATAAATTATTATTTGACATATTGCTTTAATAAATGTCTTGACAATATTAAATTGTTTCATTTAAGGATTCATTTTCATTTACCAACGAAACTATGGAAGAATTAGGTTTTGTAGTTTCTTCTTCGTATTCATCGTCACCCTCTAATAATACATCTTCGGAAACCGTCGAAGGTGTAGTTGTTGTTGATTTAAGAAGCATTAAGCTAGGTTTAGGAGGAACTAATCCAACAATCTCAACCTATAAAAGAATATATTATAAAGTATAACATCAGTAAAATCATTTAAAACCTAATACATTTTTTTTCTAATATAAGTAGGTACCTAAAATTGAATTTAACTTTTCAAACTTTTTAAGAGAAATCGTTTTGTAATTCCCCTTTGAAAAATAACACGAACTTATAATTTAATAAATAATAATCGTAAAAGGGTGGTTTTTTACAAGAATAGTTTTATTCTGTAGAATGTCAATATTATTAACATCTTATCCAACATTTAAGTTTGGAATCGACGTACACAAAGGGGTGTTTTGGATGTTCAAACACCCCCCGAAATATTTGATTTTTGAAATAAAAATTTAATTCTAACAAATTAAAATAATTAAAATAATTAATATAATTTGAATAAAAATAAATATACTTAAACAGGATTTATAAATAAAATAAAATTATAGGTATCTATTGTATATTGACGTGATGGGTACGAAAAAAATTGAAAAATAAGCTCTACTTTTCAATAACTGATTTTCAAAACACCCCCAAAATTTTTTTCTACGTACGTCCCTATTAAAATAGAATGAATTGAAGAAATGTGTAGACCTTCTTTGCCGATAACGAATAATAAATTGTATTACATTAATTGATATACTATTCTTATTACTGTACCCACTTATTAAAATACATTAAATTATAAAATAATACCTATATAGAATAATAACATATTTACATTTATATTATGTTAAAACTTTACTTAGCTTACATTTTGTGTTTTTTTTATATTTTGTTTTCCCCCTCCATGTTTACATACATCTATTAATATATGATCATTTGGTTTTATTTTATATTTTATACCAGTTATATCTATAGATATGTAATAAGTTGATTGCTTGCTATAAAAATTACCTTTTTTTTATCTACTTCACAATTTCGTCCAATGTATCCATCAGCGCAAAGACATCTATAATTTCCATCTTCTTCTGGAAGACTTACGCATGTGGCTCCATTTTGGCATGTGACATTGTTAGTTTCACAGTATTTCAGCTCTAAAAAATATATGAAATAATAACTCTTAATCCTGAAAATAAAGTTAATTTAGTTGTCATTTATGTTTAAACACAAGTATCCACCTTGATCGCAGAGCATTCCACCCCAGCCGGGCTTACAATTACATTCCCATGGACGGTTACATGTGCCATGAACACAACCTGGGTATGCGAAACATTGAGTACAGTTTTTACCCCACCAACCTACTTTGCACCTATAATTATCAATAAATGTATATTTTATATTTTAGTGTACACACCAGTACTGGTAATTAATATTAGTCATTAAATACATACCTGCATTCATTTGGTTTACGACAATATCCTCGATCTCGATGACAACCTTCAGAGCATACGGCTGTAAAAAGATATATTCAATTTATAAAAAATTGTTTTTATATTATACACATTTTACTTACGTATCTGACACAAAATTCCTTGCCATCCCTTTTCACATTTACATTCTAATGGTTTTGAGCATGTTCCATGCATACATCCTGGTAGTGGTTGACATTCTTTACAGAGATCACCAGTCCAACCTAATCGACATCTGCATCATTTCAACAGACACGATAATGTAAAAATATATATATTAGTGTATCTTTTGTTTGTATTTAAATAAATTAACAACTAACCTTTTTAGTAGAATTTTAGAACATTCTATACATAACAGTTTGAATAATTTTAAGTTTCAAGTTGCATATAATTTTTAATATATAACTTCACATCATAATTTAAAGTAGTTATGGTTAGGCATAATAAATTATAACTTGAAAATATTTATAAATATGCAACTTGAATAATTTTTAGAAATTAACATCAAAATTTAATATTGATAAAAATAATAATAACATAAAAAGCACCCACATGTGCATTTTATTTTATTTTCAAATTTTTTTAATAAATATATTTTATCTATAGAAAATTATTTTTCGTTTGAAATTTTTTAAAGATTTTTTTCGATTTTTATAAAAAAAATGTTTAAAATTCAAATATATACTATATTATATATATATATATTAAATAATGTAATTTAGACAAATTAGTCATATATATATTCCTCTAATTTGATAATTAATAAATGGTTTAGCTATAATACTAAGTACATGTGAAAATAATTATTATACAGTCAATTATTAAGGTTACCTGCATTCTCCTGGCCAGTCGCAATACCCTTTACTCGGATGACAATCTTCGTGGCATACCGCTATTAGTACGTTACGCATAAATAAAACATGTAAATTATTTAGATAATTATAATGCACCATCCACATTCTTCCTAACTTTCAATAAAAAATCATCATTACGTTCTGAACAGAATATGCCGTCCCAGCCTTCTAAGCACTTGCATTCGAAACTGTTGTTGCAGTAACCATGTTGGCAGCCAGGCAGTGCTATACACTTGTTGCACATTTCACCGTAAAAACCTAAAACAATAATAATATCAATGCGATTAGTCTTTATACCTTATCCCAATGTAACACCAAGACTTCTGTTATCTATTACTCACCTAACTTGCAACGGCATTCAGATGGTCGTTTACAGTAACCTTGAATTGGGTCACAGCCTTTTTTGCAAATTGGCACATCACAAAGGTCACCTATCCACCCGGGTAGACATTTCATATCGCCATTGTCGTCGCAAGTGTAATGACTCGATTCATTTTGCGTCGCTGGTGCCTCGCAAGCCTATGTCGAGAAAGTTAAGTATACGCCATTTATAACAATACAACTCCGATAAATGCGAAACTCATTATTCTGAACGGACGTAGAGTTATAGTTTTAGTCATCAATGTTATTAGAGATTAAAAAATGCTAAATATTAATATAATTGTTAAAAACTAATTAAATACACATATTTTATTCATTACTATTATAAAATGTATCGTTAACAAATACAGACTATATCAATAATATATATTTTTTTGAAAACAGTCATCTCATCCTATACTGTAATTATTTTATATCGTTTGCAATAATAAATGACATAAATTAGGTAACAATAAGAAAATACAATATCAATTAATTGTCGCATCATACCTACTCAATTAAGCGTATTAGCAGATAATATTTAACCATACGTAAATAATATTTCAAATCTATAACTGAATTGTATAACTCTCTTCTGAATACAACGGCGAGCTCACTAGTCACTCTAAATGATTGTTGTAGCTATAAGGTAGTATGATAGTATATATAGGTGATAAAAACAGTGTCTGACAATAAAGCTATATTTAGTACCTACAATAAAAGATAAATTTAAAAATATTTTCAATTTCTTAATCAGTTAAATATTTAAAAAGATAAATAGGATAATTTTGTAAGAAATTTTAATTAAAATTCTTTAAT
Source organism: Aphis gossypii (assembly GCF_020184175.1). Lineage (NCBI taxonomy): Eukaryota > Metazoa > Arthropoda > Insecta > Hemiptera > Aphididae > Aphis > Aphis gossypii. The sequence continues at coordinate 31,650,923 of NC_065530.1, read as the reverse complement.
TTATAAATATTTATTTATTAAGGCCAAATTGTTTTATTAAGAGTTCTAAAACATTTTAAATTGATGGTAAATAAATGATATACAGTAGAATTCCTCTAGTCCGTCACTTTTGGGACTGGGTGTGTGGTCGAAACGCGAAAAAGGTCGGATTCAGAATACATACAGATAGGTACATTTGAAGAAACAATGTTATCAAATTTATTTATTAAATTAATATTTTAAATATTATTTTAAGTTACATACATATATTAAATTATTAATTAATAATTATATAATATTATAACACAAAACATTTGAATGAAAGTAATACATATTATATACATAAATGTTGAATCCAAATGCACATAGGTATTTTCAAAGTATTCATATCGATAATACTATAGTTGGATTAATCGGAGTGGCTGACTAGCCGTGGGCGGACGAGAGGCCGAGAGGGGTTCTACTGTATATGCAAAGTAGATATAACTGTAATATAAACACTCGTAGGTGCCCTGCAATTAGAAGTATATACATTTGTAATAAATAAGTGTACTGTTAAAATATTATTAATTTTCCACTCACTGCTGGTTTCAATTCTCAATTAATATATACCTATATATATTTTTAAAAAGAGTTGTCTATCAAGTTTCTATCAAACACAATATACCTAAACTATTTAGTAGTAAATTCTTATAAGTAATTGAGATAAAAATATTCGTAGAATTTTATTTGTTTTTTTTTTTAATTTTATATAAAATATAAATGTCGACTTCCCGCTATACAAGTAATATATTATATATTTTTTTTAATCTATTAATTTAAAAATCAAAATTCTACCTTTAATATTTTCCGTCTCACCTTTAAGAAATGTAATTTATTATATTTTATAATTATTTAAAAAAATTAAAAAAGTATAATCCATATAAATGATTAACAGAGACTATATCTTATAAACATTATTTCGTAATGGTTATAATAGTTTATAAAAATGTTTTATTATTACTTCTGCAAATTTTTAATAAATATGTATAGCTAGTATGTAGGCTATCAATTTACCGTTGTACAAAAACCTGAGCGTTTTATAACATACCTATATGTACGAGTATAACTTGTATGATACACAAATCGACACTTCGGCTAACACATCCTTGTTTATATAGTGGGTCACTAGGCTAACAGATCTGATCACGGACTTAACTATATAAGTATACAGTCAACGTGACCGATGATAATCATAATTAGAAAGTCAGTGTGAACCCTTATTGTTTCAATTGTTTTTCGTTAAAATTAATTTTACAAAAATATAGAAATTATCATCTCACCAATACTAATATAATTAAACAAACAAGCAAACGAACTCTTTGAAAAAAAAAACAATAACATTATTCTCTAGTCCACGATTTACATTTTTAATTTGTAGTAAAAAACACTAAACAATACAGAAATTATGATTTAATATGTTATTAAAATTATAAAATAGTTAGCATTTTATAATACTTCTTAAATAATAACGATATTTTTTACCTGTTTTTTCCATTTTGGGATATTTTTGGATGCGGCTAAAATCCTTGGAACTCCAAAAGTACACAAAGTAAAAAGGACGACTAGGGTATGTCTATCGGTCATGTTGACCAAACGACGTCGTATCAATGCTTTCACCAGGACTACACTGACTCATCCAAACATCCGAAGTAACCACTTCCCATTTCTTTTTGTAATTAGCATAAAAACGTGAGCGTTAGCTTCTTAGGTGCCCTCTGATATTGCCACAATAGCGGGGGACAAAAAAATACTTCAATAATTATAATAAAAAACATTTATTATTACCAAAACATTAATAAATTAAAACCTGTAAATATCTTATGTAGAGCGTGTTATGTATTTTTTGTACTACAGAGTGATATACATTTTAAGAAGATTTCTTATATTATAACAAAATATAACATATTTTATGTTATAATTATTCACACATATATAAATTATATTAATTATTAAAACTATTTTTTTTAATAAAAAAAATAATATGTTCTAATTCTTAAATACGTATAAATAGAATAAGTGTATATAGGTAAATAAAAAAATATTTTTTTTCTATTAACATTTAAAATAGATATTGTCATAAACTGATAAATATATATATATTAAATATGTTTATTGTATTATAAACGTATCACTTTAAAATTATTAATTTATAATGTATACGGTTAAAGAATTAATATATTGCGTTGGTTACAGAAATTCAATTAATAAGAAAAAAAATAAAGAAAAATTAAATATCAAATGTATGTGATATTAATGAACAGTTTCCTACTTAAATATTCAATTCTTTAAAAAAATTATAATTTTTTTTTTCAAATTTACTTATTATATTTTTAGATTGTAAGTATAAAAAATTTAAAAAAGTATATTTATATATTATTTTATTCCTTTAAAATTATTAGTATTCCAAAGTTGAGTATATTTAAATAAGATTGTAATTTATTGTATAAACATAAAGTAAATTATTAATATTTCTATAATATATTTATTAATAGACTAAAATATATAGTTTTATTCACCGGGCAATGGCACGGAGTTTTTCAGGCTTACAATAAAATCATATGGCTACATCTGGTGTGCAGAGTAGGCGGTTGTATCACCTAAACAAAAATAATTTTTTTTACGTACAATGACGATTTTACATTCTGTACAATGTAAGTTGTTATATATTATATATATTATACAGGTAACCTGATAATATTTAGTTTTTTAATAATTTTATTTTGTGGCTAATGCTTCTAAATTAAATACAAAGCATAGTATATTTTATTATATTATATTATAATTATTATTTTATTTTCATTATGGAGAGAGAAGAGTTAAGATTTCTAGAAATGTTTGCACCCCTGAATATAAAGGATGGTCACCTATGAATAAAATATACAACTACTTTATTTTTTGAATTTTATAGAAACAACAATAGTATGTATTGGCCATTGACTGCAATGCATTATAACGATGTCCCATAGAATCGAAAGTTGTAATTAACAAGCATTGGACAACTACAGAAATAATTTTAGATATTCCACACAACCACACCTAGTAAACAAGAGAAACCTAGAAACACTAAGCATTTATATATTTTATATATATTTAAAAATAAATAATTTTAAAATTGTAATTATTGAATTCAAAAAATATATTAGTTTAACAAAATACTTTTATTAGATAATATTTAAAATACAATAGCATCCTAATAAAAACAAAATAACTATTTTCACAGTCATCTAAAAACTAGCCGTAATATTTCTAACGGCTATGGATGAATTATATTACTTATAATAAATAACAAATTTTAATGTTATTTTTTATGATGCGGTATCACAAGTACAGGAACAAGAGCCACGATATATAGCTATTAATTTCACCTTAGTCCTCAGTAGAATAATTTATTGTACAATTATAGTAACTAAAAAATAAACAATATTAATGCATACAAAATATGTACAAACTTTATATGCAATAGGTACATCATGTTTTAAATATATATTATATTATTATATAAAATTCAATTTCAATTGAACTTAATGCACAAGGAATTAAAATATATTTAAACTATTTTATAGAAGGGGAGATGATAATCAAATAACACTTGAATTTTGAACAAAAACTGCATAATCAATTATCGAAATGTTTTGAAAATAAATATTCAAAGTTACATAACATGAATGAGGATTGAAATTGGATAATTTATTGTGATTATTGATTAACAAATAGTTATAAAAAAAATATATTTATGTAAATACTAAAATTGATCGTTTAAATTTATACCATTTTTTTCAATGTGAAGTTTAAACAATAACTATTTGTTATGACGAGTATGTTTATGATTAAATTAAAAAATAATTAATGAACAATGTTTAGTAATTTTTTTTATTAATCGAAAAATGTGTTTTAAAATTGTATTATGGATATCCGATTTTATATAACCTTACTTCTACCTAACCTATGTACCATGTTTGTAATTATTAATTAATATTTCCATTGTAATATTATTATTCTTAATTACTTAACGCTTTAATATTTTAAAACCTTATTACCGAATCCTTTAAAATAATTATGGTACCTAACAGGTTTTGAAACGCATGAATACAAGTCCATCATATTGTTGGGGAAGTCCAGAGAAAATTCTAAACCCTCCGCGATTCATCGTGTACGCAAGTAATTATGGTAGACTTGCCAAAAACACCACCACCATTAATAGGTATATGATTATATGAGATTCGCTACGTACCTAACCACGACATTTTAAATTGGTCAATCTTAAGAATTAGTGGTGTGTATTACGTGCATGGAAAATGGAAATGTAATTACACGTAAATCTCAATGTGGCATAAACTTTGGTCCGCCAAAACGCGTAGGTAGTCCGTTTTTTGAGAATTACGCGATGGACACTGATTCTGATTACTGATGTAATTTCTTTTATGCAATTACTTATGATCTCTACACAATATACAAAACAATATAATATAAATATAAAAGAAATTATAAGATACTTTTTGATTTAAAAAAAATGTTAGTGTAACATTATATGACACATATTTGCAGTTAATTAAGAACATTCGTTATATACTAATGTTTATTATATACCAAAATTGTTCTTCTATAAATTTCAGTCAAAATATAACATTGTTTTTTAAAAAAATGTTATGTTATATATATATTTCATTTTTTAATATTTTTATGTTTACATTTTTTTAAGTTTTTTAGTTTCTTGAATCACCGTATACATTTTTAATTTCATTATTTGAATCAAAATATTTTTAGTAATAATTCGGAATATTCGATACCTATTATATACTAATTAATTAGACCTAACTCTGAATGATTGTTGTAGACTATATTTTGAGAATTGGGATTTTACAAAAGAAATAGTAATCTTAGAGTAAACAATATTTATAGTAAAAGTTCGAAGTCAGTATAAAAAAATATTTTGAAGGATATATAATATAAATTTATAATTAATACTTGTTCTCATATGTCGACAACTTATTTACTTATTTGAATAACAAATATAAATGTATTTAAAATGCATTAATACTATATTGATGATATAAAAATTACAGATTTTCATTGACGTTAGAACAAATTCAATTTAATGTATAAGATGGTCCTCATTATTAAAATTTAGATTACAATAAAACTAATAATTGGAAATATCTATCGAAAGGATTTAGGAAGTATTATTTTTAGAATGAAAATATTAAAGTATAAAATATTTTTTATATCAACAATACATTTCATATTATTTTAGATTAAAACATAATATTTTAAATAAGTATGATTGGACATTGGTTTATCTCTATAATAAATTTAAAAAAATATATAATAAATTGTAAGTAAAAATAACTAATATTGGCAACACTAGACAAGCCGGCCGGCCGGTGAACAATGCCCCACCCCTGAGGCCATTGACTTAAATTTCTATGTGACCGAAACAATATAGTGTAGTATAAAGTTTACTCCTTTAATTTGTGCACTTATAATATACTCTGGTCGGAAATGTATACACAATATACACATAATTGTACATTACACGTTTTTTCTATATACGTTTCATATATAAGGCGTTTGTGCTATATTTACACAATAACAAATAATAACTTAAGCACACGCAATACCTACCTACGTAAAACGAATCACAATTACTACAAAGTCGGGATTCAGGAATACTGATAGAGTAGTATAGTAAAATAGTATAGTATTAAAGTAAAATATTTGTATGGTATGTGAAATTAACACAATACGACGTATAATACAATATTTACTAAAGAGTTAATACAACAGCATTTGATGTAGTATAAGTTGTCTAGTTAAAATTTACTGGGGCGTAAAATAAGTTAATTAGCATCTGTTTTTTACCCACTTAGATACATATATTTGTCTTTCTATAACATATTAATATAAATCGCTTAACAAATAAAAGAATTACTTATTTATAATTTATCATGTTTTGCGAAGATTGCCATTTTATAATCCAGAACTCTAGTAAGTATAATTTGGCAACATTGATTGAACACATTTATTGAACCAAAATTATCTCTATGTAGTCTATGTATCATTGAATAATTATAGTTTATGAAAATCGTAATAAAAATTAATACGCACGTTAAATAAAAAACTATCAGTTAATTTTATTGACCTTTTACTTTCAAGAATTATGTTGTTATAAGTAATAACTAATAACTAGGGCTAGGATTTATATGCAATAAAAAGTTGTAAAATATGCATTTTATTTACCAAAATATGCAAAAATATGCAAAAACAAATTTTTATTATTTCTAGAGTATTATTATTTATCATAATTCAAAATTGTATTATTATTACATTAAAATATTGAATATTAGTTTATATTATATCATTATTACATGCTACTATAATGTGTTGTTTCAATAATTTTCAAATACAAACATCCAGCGATTTGAACGTAAAATAGATTTATACTGACTAAAACTCCTTTCCACATCACACGATGTTATTGGTGCATATTTTAAATAATGCGATTTATCCTGGAGTTAATCAATATCGATTTCTTAGATAGATAATATTTATACTTTATATTTACAATAATTCGACGGATAAACCAAAAATTATCGATTTTATGAAAAAAACACCATTTTTTTGTATAGTAATAACTATACAATTTAGATACATAATATACACTACTTATAAACCTATACTAAAACTTGTACTACGATTATTGTAATCAGAAAAATAATGTCATTATTGAATATGATCTTAAATCCTTAAAAAAAGAATTGGAATAACCATATTTTATAAGGAATCGAGTCTTCAGTAAGTATAAATAGCATAATCATAGATAATACCAGATCATATAAAATACCATATTTTATGATTCAATAAAGGGTTGATTTGTTATCATACGTAGAAAATTTCTACTTTAAATGACTTGATTATTTTGTCTACACGAATGTTAAATAGATAAATACGTACTTACGTCTTACGCGTATATACAATTTAAACGTATATTGTCATAGCTAAAAAAGTTGGGAGACACATAAATCATAATTATGAAGGTAAATAGGTGGTAATCATAAATATTTAAACGACGACCATGACATTTAATAAATTTTATTATTTAAAATTATTTGGATATATTTTATTCACTGACATTGAAATAAATAGTTAAAATTTCTATACTCTATGGAGTAAAAATAGATGTATAATATCATATTATAATCATTGTTTTTAAAATACATTTGAAAAATCTATTTTTACTTGGTATAATAAAATGTAATTAGTTAATTAGTAGATATTTTAGATTCTGAACGAAGTGATGAATGTATTGATTTTACAATGATGTGTGTTTTTTTTTTTTTTTTTTTTTTGTGTCTGTGTACAGCATAACTAGTCGAAATAATGCACCAATTTCAAACTATGGGGGTGGTTTCCGATGTAAAAGTGAATATCCTTGGTGCATTATAGAGGTAAAAAGTTAACATTTTCCAACAGTTTTCAAAAAAATCGAGAAAAACAAAAAAAAATGACGGAAAAACGGCAATTTTTACGCAAAACCAGTTTTCGACCAAATCGATTTTTTTTTATGGTTGTAATTCAAAAACTAATCACTGAAAATACTTGAAATTTTCACCAAATGTTAATGTCAGTGGTATCTGTATATAGTTAAATTTTCAAAAAATATTGACTTTTTTTGAGTTATTTATAGACCACTGAAATTTTCGATTTTTTGAGAAATTTTTTTTAAAGTGTCGATAAAAAATTTTTGGATGACCAAAAAGTTTTGAAAATTTAATACAAGGTTCCTTATGAGTTGTTTTTATTGTAGCTAAAAAAAATAAAAATCGTTAGTCACAATTTTTTTTTATAAGAGTTTATAGTTCAAATTTTTACGAAATCTGTCGAAAACGCGAAAATTTGCAAGTAATTTTGAAGTTGAAAAATCATAAAATTTTTTTCTTTTATAACTAAGTTTTGAAAATTTGGTACAAGGTTCTCCATACATTTTTCTTCAAATATCTGTAAAAAAAACTTTACCGGATTCAGACAAAAAATTTTTATGAGTGTTTGAAATTAAATTTTTACAAAACCGCGTTAAATAACGGTTTAGCCTCAAACGATTTTTTATATTTGTTATATTCAAAAAGTATAAGTCGTAGATACTTGAAAATTTTACCAGTTATTTAGATTGGCATTTTATTTACTTGATTTAATTTTCAAAATATTTTGAGTTTTTTTGAGCTATTTATAGACAACTGAAATTATCAATTTTTCTGAAAAATTTTTTTTGAAGGGTCGATAAAATTTTTTTGGCCCTATCAAAATACTTGAAAATTTTATACAAAGTTCCTCATATGTTATTCTTATAGTGATTAAAAAATTATAAGAATACATAGGCACAATTTTTTTTATTAGCATTTGAAGTTCAAATTTTAACAAAAATTCGTCAAAATTATGAATATTTGCGAAATATTTGAAGTTGAAAAATCATAAAATTTTTGTGTTTATAACTAAGGATTAAAAATACAACACTAAGTTTTCCATAAGTTTACCTTCAAGTATCTATAGAGAAAACTCGAAGCATCATTATAGGAAAAATTTTAAGTGCGTTTGAATTTTAAATTTTAACGAAATAGCGTAACGATAACGATTTATCCTCAAACGATTTTAAATATTTATTATTATTCAAAAAGTATAAGTCGTAGATACTTGAAAATTTTACCAGTTATTAAGATTCGCGTTTTCTTTACGTGATTTAATTTTCAAAATTATATGTATTATATACAGCGGAATTCGAATATCTATAAAAAATTAAATAAATGCTACCTATTTATTAAGTATATGATCGAAATTTTTAATCGCCGTAAGAAAAACTTATGAATTTATGATGAACTTTTAGTATTATATTTTGAAGTCTTTTGGTCTTTTTGCTATAAAACACTTTAAAATTAACACAAATTGTAAAATATCAAACATCTATAAATATCGCAAAAATAGAAAAAATACTTCCTTAGGTATTAATATCCTTATATTAGCCTAGATAATTAATCGTTTTTGAATAGGTAACAATAATAAAATAAAATTGATTTTGTTGAAAATCGGTGTTGCGTAATGACTAATGAGTAAATATTCCAGTTTTTTCCCTAGTTTTCCCCAATTATTTTGAAAAATAAATGAATTGTCTACGTATTTAATATATAAACTAAATCTAAATTTTCTAATAGAAATCATCCTCAATATTGAAAATTGAAACATTTTTATTTTTTCTAAAAATTATGTCAGACAAAAATAAAACACATTTTTAAATCTTGGTGTCTAAAAATGTATAGGCTTAGTTATACCTCTAAAGAACACACAAATATACTTAATATATCAAAAAATAACCAAACTGCATTATATTTTTTTTCTAAATTATCAGTAAATTTTTATTTTTATTTCCCTCATTTTGTTTTATTATTTTACTTCCATATCTAAATCATTCGATCTTTTTATAAAAAAAATATGTATAATATAAGCCAATAAAATATGTGTATATATATTTACAGTAAACACCTAGATTGTTATTGATGCCAAGAATCGTGAAGCTTTATATCATGTAGAAAGTACACAATGTTAGAATTTTATTTTTAAATCACATTTTTTTTTTAGAATATTTATAGAAAAATCACTATAAAAATACATATAATGTGTATTATAAGTATTCTATATTAAACAACATTTTTAAAATATACAAAGTTGATTGTTAAATTTCAAATAACTTTAGCTAAGTCTGTTATTTTATTTGACTCTGCTTTAGGGACAATTAAATTATCCGAAATAAACATGCAAATGCTAGAAAATTCTTGATCATATTCACATCATTTTAAATAGGTAACCAATATTTACATTTATCGTTTTACTCAGAAACAGAAACGTAAAGTTTACTTTTATGTTTTGAGTAAATTGAGAAATGATGTATTAATTTATAATCATACATAATGTATTTATTTGTCTATTACATAACATTTATAAAAATTTATAACCATAAACATACAAAATTGCTTTTTTGTCCTTATATTGAAGTCAAGTTACATATTATATTTTATAATACATCATACATATTATATATATACTAAAAATGTCTAAAATCATAAAAAGTATTTTATAGATAGTTTAATAGCTTAACAGCAAACTATTTTATAATAATTGTTTTTTTATTTTCATAATAGCTTTGAGTATAGCTATTAAGACTTGGCATTTTGGTTCAAGGCTACTTGTGTATTCATTTTAATATTTTTACTATATTATTATAGATTGAATGTTTTTATTAAAGACTCCATAATCTTTATTCATTTTTCGTTTTCAAGAGTAACTATAATATTTTTCAACAGTCTTATAAACACTATTATGAACTCCACTCCGAATTATTTTTTAGATTTTTAAAATAAAATTTCGAATTGTGAATATTTCCCCCTCCTTTTGTGCTATAATTGATAATACATCAATAACTGAGGTGCAGTGATGGCATGAAAGGGTCCGACTCGCCCGTCTCACCTTAAATTCTTAAATATTTAGGACTAAAAATAATTCGCCAGCCTTGCCATATAAATATTTAATGCATACACTTGTAAAAGTATTTTTAAATTATTTAAATTATTTATAAAATGTAATAATATAATAGAAAAATAGAGTTTTTGATAAGTAAGTAAGTAACCTTTTGAATTGTGCATGGATATTTAATACAAAGTATTTATTCTTCAATATTTAATAGAATTTTGGGATTTTTACTTATCACTTGATCACACTCAGGACCAGCCTTAAGATAATAGCAAGGCCTAGAGCAAAAATAATTACGAAACTTTTATTAAAAATTTATAATTACTATTTTTTTTTTTTTTATTATTTATATTAATTGAATCGACATTAACAAAGAATCTTTTAGGTGGAAGCAGAGAAAATAAATCATCGAAGCTGATATAAACGACAATTAGATATCATAATACCAAATCTAATAAAAAAAAAACAAAAAAAGCTCTATAAGATTTTTTGAAAATATTACTGTACTATCTACTTGGTTTTATGTTTATCTGATCCCATATTTTCTCCATTGATTATTATACTTGATCACGACTGCCAGACAATTATTTAGATATTTATTACTTATTAGTTATTAGGTGTAGGTATGTACTATACTTTTTGTATTTTTGTATTTTTAATGTTTGTCTTTTGGTGAAATGTTTCAATCGTAATTGTCAAAACATCACGTTTATGATATATCAACCTGTCAATTTATCAATTAGGTATAGTATATTACTATCTATACTGTCGTATTATATTTAAGATTAATCAGTTGTAATGTAATAAGAAAATATTATGTAAATCCTAGACGTATGTCTGTAATAATTGTAAATGGTTTTGCTAATTTAAATATACAAATAAATAAATATTTTTAGTATATTACTATTAAATTTCTAATGAATATTTTCGTTATTCTCTGTAAAACACACAATATTGTGCTACAATTAATACTTTACCTGTGGGAATTTAACATACGTAACATATATACATACGCTTATTACTCTCTTAAGTTTGATTAATATTCATTTTATATCATTATTTCATTACTAATAAAGCTATTTTTACTGTGTATACTTTTTTTACCAAAAATCTATACTTATACATTTATAAACTTATGTGTTAGGTACCTATTATATTAAAGCAGATAGTAGAGACTTATACAGGCTTAAAGAATATAATTCTCTTTATTTATGAAATATTTATGTAAATGATAAAAATAAATTTTCATTTATTTATTTTGAACATGATGTCCAGAGCTCACGAGTAAACTCTTTTCCCCAATAACGGCCATTACCACAACAGCCGATTATTATTTTTAATTAATATTTATTTATTCGTATTTAATTATATTTGTTATAAAAGACTCGTGGTTTTATGTTTGTTCATTGTTACGGTAGTATTGATGTTGAAAGTTCTTATAGCCCCAGACTAGCAGTCTTGGGTTTAAACTTTTAAAGTACTGGCGTCGCGTTTGTCGGGCTGTCCGTACAACTCGATGTTCGAACGGGTCGAACGGAACACTGTATGATTGATTGCGCTCAATGAAAACGATCTTACAAGTTAATATAATATAATTGTATATATTCATTGACAGTTAATATGAATAATTATAAATCGTGAAATACGAATATTAGAATATTATTTGATTATATAATACGATACAAATAATAATTAATGAATATTAGTGAAGCACTACAACATACATACATAGTATACACACATTTCCTTTATTTGACGGGGCGACAACACGGTGTTATCGGGCACTAGCCGGGTGTCGGGTTGGCGACACTGGCGCGTCGACAGTTCGTGACGGCAATCGCGAGTCTGCGCGCACGCCCCGCCGCGGCTGCCCGACGCCCTCCATTAGTTGAGTTTGTCGGCCGGCTGCGGACGCTACGAAGAGGTTTTTGTGTGTGCTGTGTTGTGTTGTTTTTATTTTATTTTTTTTTTTACACCAGTGATGATGCTCTGATAATAATAAATTAGGCGAACGGCAACGCCCGGATATAGTAATATAATTCGGCTAAAGGATATTGTGTGTGCGATCTCTAGAAATATACCTTTGTACAACACCCTAAACCCGGAATAACATTTGATCGTCCGCGGTTCGGCACCAGGTAAGCGATCGCTTATTATTATCCATCTATTTTTTCGTCGTAACATTTTATGCCGGTCGTTTACGCCAAGTCGCCAAATGTTATTTAATGTGAAATATTCGTGTATAGACTTGACCAAACGGCGGTTATAATTATTTGAGAACTCGCCGCCTCGTCGTTAGCCTTGACCAACATAACGATGTACTATTTAATTTTAGCGTTTAATAATATAATCAGTTCGTCAGTTCGATGACAGCGAGATAGTAGCTAATGTAGTATTATTTACCACCCGTCGTCGCACCAACCCGACACACTCGAATTTTGCACATTGAAACTCGTTTCCGCCCGCCATGCAAGGGCAAGGGACAACATCGAAGGGGGAATGACAACATTTCCGTTAGTTAAAGCTCGGAGAAGAGGGTAGCACTATACCACCATGGACAGGTCGTTATTATTTTATCCCGATTCGTTTTTGTTATTTTTAAAATAACTTTTGCTCACTTTCATTGTTTCGAGTACAATATAATCGAATTAGTTTTCTACTCGTAACGATGAATTTTTTGTACGTTGAAAGTGATTGTGACGTTTGTGTACACTGTTCACATTAAGCAGTCAATCCGACTTAAAGTCGTTCATTGTTATCGCGGAACCGAAAACAATTTTTATGATAACGGTTACGTCTTTTCGGAGAATACAAGGGCAACTGAATTGTGAATTTATTGTTCAGTGGAAACTTTTCACTTGTTAAAATAATAATTTGTATTAGACCCACGATAATGCCCGAACGTAACTCGTACATCGATACTATTTTAGGATTGTACTACACAAAGCGCGTTTGATGGTTTTGCGAAAGTCGCCCCCTTTGATGGGCGTCAATCGTCTTCGGGCCGGTTCTCCGTGTTTAATTTAAATCGTCCCACAGTGTTCTCTGATGTCTGTACTCATGTATTCCCTCCATGAATGAATTCCGTTTGTTTAACGTTTACTAAGTAGGTAATAAAACAGGCGTTTCCGCTTGAAATTATATGTGTTACCGATTACTGTTAATTGTACGCTCTCAAGTTTTGCAAGGTTAAACGTCATTAGGTTTTATTTTCATTAGGAGCATTTTCTAAATGTGTGATAACCATGTACAGTTATAAAATATTATGTAAATAAATGCTAATAAATGTAAAAACTAAATAGATAAAGAATATTTTACTTAATTATAAATCGTTCTCATTCATAAAATCTTTAAAAACCCATTCATTTTATTTGCTATCAGACATTTATTAAATATTTAATCGTAAATGTTTTATAGGTAGTGTTTATTACATTCAATTGATTTGAACTATTAATATTTTTTAATTGTTGCGTTTTCTAAAATATATAGGTAACAGATAATTAATTTTTCACCAGTTAAAAAAACATAACCAAATATTTTTTTAATTAATTCTAGTTTAAATAATATTAATGTATCGGCAGTATTGTATTAATAATAACGATGAAATTATTTAAATAAAATACGTATAATATAAGCGGAAATCACTTACTTTCTGCCAAAAAAAATAATTAATGCCAAATCATCCGCAATCATTGTGTAATTATTTTTGATTTATACTACCTACTTGTACCTTGGTGACTTTTAAAAATAGCGATATTTATATTCATAATCGACCAAATAATTTTTTTTTAAATATTAGAAAATAAAATAAATAATAATAGATAGGTCAAAATTGTTGATATTTTTTAAAGTCTTAAGTGTTACCAATTTTTAATATTTAAATAAATTAGATGTAAAATTAGTACCTAATCAATCAGAAATTCATCAATTACATAGGTAAACATTTATCTTATTGTAATAACAAAGTAGTACCTACCTAGGTATGTTACTTATTGAATTTATTTTCGCTAACAAACAATGGGGCTATATAAACTTTTGTTCAAACGTGTTGAAAAAGAAGTTAACTATGTCTTTATACTTATTGTACCTAATGTAAGTACTTAATAGGTAGGTACATAAAATCAATCAAACAGGTAGTTATTATACCTAGGTATGTCGAATTTTAAAAATATCATTATTTTCAGAATATAATAATTGTCTACCTTCTTATAAGTTTTTTTCATAATATTAAAGAAAAACACACTAATGTACGAAATAAATTAACTTTAAAAAATTGGGTATTTTAGTCTACGTAGCATGAATCTTAGGTCAACTTAGTTTTATTAATCAAGGGCACATGGGATTCAAATTTCGACAATGAGTATTAACCTAGGAAAATAATATAAAATTAATTACTTATTATAAAATCAATGTTATTACTTATTTTCATTTTTAATTTTCGATTATTAGTTTTAAAATTTTGTTGTAACCATTTCAAATAATATTATTCAAAATCATGACATCATATTATCTTACTGGTGGGTCATCGGTTAATGTAGTCATCTTGACGAGATTCCGCCTCCGCCAACCGAATACTTCCTTGATACTATTACAGCATGCCAAAAACATAAACCTACATGTTAAAATATTTACTTGATATTTTACTATTCTCTGTAGTCTGTACTGTGCATTACTTAACAATAATAATTTATGATTAATTGAATTTAAAAACAACATAGAATATTAAGTTTTGACATTTCGCTGAGCTTAATTACATTTGATATACTCGTATTTCTACGGTAGTGGTGTTGACAAACTACATTCTGGCCATAATCCAAAGTTTTGAGAACTTTCTAAAATTGTTATAGAAAAATGAATAATTGTATCAGTAAGTTTTGGTCATATAATAGACAAAATAAAAAAAGAACAAACAGGTTAGCAAAAGTATTTAAAATCAAAATAATATCATTAATTAATTATTTTATTGTAAATAAACGATAATGATAAATATCATGTACATTGTACACGTCTCAAGTATAGTCATTAATGTGTTGCGCCCACTCGAATTTTCTATCCGTTTAATATTTTATGAGTTTCTGGCGACCAGTTGTAGCCATCACTATCATCTCATAATCCTACGACATACATTCTTGGACTATTCAAGTTAAAAAATACATAAGCTATCTATTTATTGTATTATGCAAATCAATATTACTTACATACCTATTATCTTTTAAATTTTAAATATTTCAATTGAACAATCACTTATTGGTTTTGATTTGAATTTATTCTAAATATTGAAATACAAAGTATTAGTACCTAGTTGAGAAATGTAAATGTTCGTCAAATATTTTAATTATCTTTCTCGTTATTAGGTAAATAAGCCAAATAAAATGTTTTTTTTAGATTTTGAACTAATAGATAAGGATTTTATTTTGTTTTAATCTTTGAACTGTTTTTATTATTGTTTATTTATATTTTATTACGTATAAATTACAAAATACCATTCTTAATTCTGATCAATTGATAATTTCAATTTATTTTAATAATTTAACTTAATTTTAAATGCGATAAATTTCAAACACTGTGATTCAGTGATTTAAATTGTTACCTTTAAACAATATCTTAATATTTTTATACCATTTTTTTATGATATCAAAAAACAATCAATTAGGTGGTACGTTTTTACTAAGTATCACTCGATTTATACATATAATTTTCAACCAATAAACAAAACATTTTTCATATTTTGCTGTTATTACAACAAATGCTTACCAAATTACGTTCAACATTGAAAACAAATCTTGCCAAAGTACTTATTTTTAAAATACTAAGTACATAATATATTTTGTTTACTATACACAACAATGCCTCATAATCGTAACAGGCGCCACATGGGCTATAACCCGATATCAATCAATGCGATGACGGTACAACGCTAGGGGTGAAGGTCTGCACTCTGCAGTGTCTCTATAGCCACTACAGCAGTTGTCGCGTCATTGTAGCCTAAGTGTGTCTGCGTGAATTAACCCTATTCAATCCATTTTTAGGTCAACATGGTTTATGCAACCCATCGACTAGCTGATTCCTACTAAACAGATCGAACCTGTCTGCTGCCTAATTCTTGATCATTTATATGAATAGTCCTCATGATTAGTACTTACTTAATTTTTTCAAAAATTAAATATCTATATGTATATACAGTATCGTGTTGATAAATGTATCCTACTTTACTTAGGTATTAAATATGCTAGAATTGTTGGAAAGTGAAAACTATCAATATTAGAGTTCATAAAATGTTTGATTTGAGTTTAAATGATCAGTAAAAGTTCCTTTTATTACGAATAAAAAATCTAATTATTATCTAATTGTTTAACATTAGTCGATATTTAATGTTAATATTACAATAGTTATTTACAAATTATAGATAGCTTATTTATTGTTTATTTCTTCGTAAAGAAAATAGGCCTCACTGATCAGGTTCGTATGGGAGTCCACGATTTCACAATTACATTATTAAACTTAATATAAATAGAAGTATTTAAAATAAAAATCTAATTTAACTCATTGATATTAATACTCGTAATTATAATTTACAAATTTTTTAAACTCGATCGATTCAAATTTAAACATTAGGTAGGTATCATATTATTATATTATATATCTAATGTACTGTTTTATTTTCGCAACTATAAAATGTTTAATGTTAAATTACTAATAAAATAATTATCTATAAGTATTTATAATTTTTAAAAAATAAATTAATAATGCTTCAAAATATATATAATATGTATCATTATTTCAAATTATTATTATTATTTATTACTTCTATTTTATATAAAAAAAAAAAAAATTAGGAATATTAGATTTGTATTTTTGTATTATGATTTACTGACTTTTACTTATCTTTTTTTTCTAGGTACATATTTTATCTAATCATTTTTAAGCCTATTATATCATGTTTACACTTAACAACTTGTAACAGTTAACCTTTCACGATTATACTTTTAAAAATTTCGGAATTATTATCTTTATTTCATTTGCATAAAAGGTCAAACTATCTATCCTTATTAATCATATTTCTTTAATAAATTACTTAAAACATTTAAACTTAAATATTTATTATATAGTTTTTGATATTGTTTTATTTAGCAATTTGTATTGGTCTGAAAACGGTTTCTATACCTGTATAATAATTTAAAATGTTATTTATATATGTATTTAGTAAACCATATTTTGTTAGTGAAATTAGTACCTACTTAAACATTTTATAAATACTTTCTTACAAAATAATTTTATATTATTTATGCAATTTTATATAATAACAATAAAAGGATAAATAAAAATATACTAATACTTCATTTAATTCTCGATTTAATTGATTCAGTCGTTAAAAATTTAAGTTGCGTGTCTATTGTCGTGAATAGTTGTATATTTGAAATACTTTTTAATTTTAATATTATTTATTCAAGATAATAAGTGTTAATAATAAGTGTCATTTAAATTTATCTTTTGTGATAGTTGTTGACCTGAAGGTCCTGAATAGTATTTCACGCTGTTCGGCGTTTTGATGTACATTGTTTGCTTAGACCCAAATAATTTTTATTGATTATGTCTTCCGTTTAGAAAAAAATTGATGTATCCGTTTTCGTATAAATGGAATTAGTATCATATTCTTTTTCTTTATTTTGAAAAGTATAGGAACGCATGTCCGAAACATAAGTATACTTAAAATATTCCTATGTATTGTATATAATTGACGTAATGATGTACTATGTTAAGTTATAAGAATGTAGCTAGATTTGTTTATAATGATTTTATTATTATTATACTATATAAATAACATATCAAACAGTTAGTAACAGTTACGAAATTCACACCTTAACTGGGTTCGAGGAATCAATGGTTCATTATAAATTATTTATAAAATGAGATTTAACATAACATAAATATGATATGTTTTATTAATGACTAATGACTATAATAATAATGAGCAAATTAAATGAAATTGTTTTTATTATTTTTCAATGGATCATGCGGCATCATGTGAGGTCAACAATTATTAAAGTATCACTTTTTGTTTCTTTGACCTTTCACAAGCTTCAGTATTTTGTACCGCTCCAACAGTAACATTTTAAATATACGTAATCAACTAGGTTTTCATAATTTAAATATTTTATTCAAATTAAAATGTAGTTAAAAATTGACAATTAAACATGTACCTACCCATTGATATATTACCGTTTAAAATGAATTTCGCAGAACTGCTCTTAGCGTATTAGTCTTCAGTTATAACTCTGCGCAACCGGTTTTAACTTTTACTTCTTTACTAGGTTCTTGTCTTCTCAATAATACGAAGCCGTTCAACGAATAATAGTATAATATTCTTTTAGCAATAATTTTTTTACTAATTCTAGTAACTAGTATTAAACCTGCGATATCATACAATTTAATCTATGGAGTTAATTTTTATCATATAACTGACGTTATATTTTATAGATACTCATAGTGTAATATGTTTGTTGTATATTGTAGGTACATAATATATTTTTTTAATTGTTGATTATTAGTTATTACATTTTATATCGATGCATCAGTATATTTTATATAGGTACGTCCTTTTTAAAAATAGGAAGAATCGTTGAAATGTTTGGCAAAAATTACAAAAATTAGTTAAAGTAATATAGTCTGTGTGATAAATGTAGACGTGTAGTCCGGTAGTCGGTTTTATAACAGAGTTGACCGAAGTTGTCGCTTTGCCAAACATGGTAGCAGTAGAACCTAATGTTATTCTTGGTGCATTCCTCCCCCGTATAAAGGCGCTTTAAGTTTTTTTATTCGTCGGAGACTAGCGTTTTCGGATTTTTCATGTGAACGGGAAAATATTATTATTGTAATAAACTCCGTGCCTCCGCACATTAGAAACGCCAGTGCTCATTTTTAGGATATTATATACAAACCGTTACCGCCACTGTGTATTATGTATTTATGTATAATGTATACGTACCGCCACGAGAGTTGGGCCGCCATTAACCGCTTGCACGGAATTCTGTGCGTGTATAAAATCGATAAGTAACGCCGCCGTCTCTCCGAGGCCAGTGGTTTCCAAAACGGAAACGAAAAACCGCTGCTTTTGTTCGGTCCGCGTCGTTGATGTTAAAAAACAAAACCAAAAAACAAAAAAAATAAATAAATAAATAACGAAAAATGTGTCACGGTGGTTGAGCTTGGAGGCCGATTTGGTATATTAATGTGTAGGTATATGATATTATAGTTTTCGTTGTAGAAAATAGTGTAGGCAGATATACAATAATAATATTATTATTATCATTATTACTTGTGTTATAAGTTTTAACGATGATATTATTATAACAATATCCGATGACAACCACCGCGTGTAGTGTGTATATACTATATTATAACGCGTATTATAAGGAAAGAGTGAGAGGAGGGTCACCTTTGCTGGTCACTGAAGTATGAGTGTGCTCATGTATACAGTGTGTTTTAGTTGAACGACCTGCGTTCGCGTTGCGTTGCTTTATTTCACGCGCGACACATTGTTCTGCTAGCGGGTACCGTTACGGACGCTGTGTACGCGTGGTTCGTGATGGTCGAGCGGTAAAAGGATCACGACGTCGGCAATGATGACGACACCACAGTAATTAGACGCATGTAATTTTGTTTGTTTAGTAAGGAAAGAGGGCTCTTATTCAATATCATATGTGCTATATTATGTCTATGACACTCCACCAATTTTTCACCAATGAAAATTCCATTTTTTTTAGCAAAACCATGGAGGGGAAAATTAAAAACCCTCCTAGTGTTCGTCGAATTATAATTATTTCACTCTCGGCGGCAAATGGGTAATTTATATAAAATACGGTCAACACTTCGTTTTTTAATTAATTTATACATCATACTTATTGCATGAATATTATACCTCGAGATTATTTTGGGATCAGGAAGTTAGATTTTTTTTTTCATTAATCGTGACATTATCAACGCATTATACTGCTATAATTATAGAGGTCGTGATTAAACGCATTCTGAAACACAAATTGTTTTGTTTTCATTATTATTTCATGTTTCATTATCTACTCGCTCCGGAATTTATTACGACACGCTGCAATTAACCTGAGGACCGAATTTTCCCCTTTACTATGTCTAATCTTTATAATAAAACTATAATGTAACTGTGCTTTTTTTTGCTGTTCTCACACTATTGTAATTTATGGTTGTCTATTTAGCAACGCGAAAAGAATATAGCCATAATGTCTGTAATGCATTCTGATTAAACTTTCAGTTTCTATTTTTGATATTAACTCTCAAGTATTTTCTTAAAAGGTGGAGTTCGTCAGTTGTATACTTATATATAAACATTAACAATATAATATATATTTTTACATTAAATGGATTGTTTTACGGTTGCGCATAGTTGGGTGTGGCACCCAAATGAAGAACGGCGTTTTTCTTGACAGGCCACCATCGGGTCTTGCCCTGGATAAATAAATTGTAAATTTACGCGTGGTGTCTGACCCGTTTCTTAACATAGACGTATATTGCCGAATTATTTTTTCTCTGATGCGTCAGCACCGATGTTATAGAACGTATCACAACCGTGCAATCTACATCTTATATAAGAAATACCTATTTCAATATTGTCATATAACTCCGCAATCAAAATGCCGATTAACGATTTATATCAGACACATATTTTATTTATTTTTTAACTAGTGTTTGCGTATCATCATTGTTGTGTTATTTATATTTTATTTCCATTTAATATAGTTTCGGTATATTAAGTTATTCACTAGTGTTGGACTTTGTGCGTTTCCGATTAAACAACGGTTTACACAATTTTATTTTGTATACAGGTACACTATATAATATGTATATATATTATGTTTATCAATGTCAAATCGTACATTGTTATTGAACATATTATAATAAAATTGTATACATTCGGACCGTAATAGCACTAACGATAATCGCATCGACAACGTCTGGCTTAATGATAGTTATAATATAAGTTTTAAAACATCAACGAGACTACGGGAGTGCATAATTAACAATAAACAATAATGCCAGATGTACCAAGTATACATATTTTACAACTCGCTCGATCAATTTACACACATAACTAAACACATCTAAACAATAACGGGTATATACTCATTATGTCTATATATGTATTTATTTTTGTTTGAAATATCTATATAAAATGGATTTACGTGCATGTACTTACGTCCTACATTGTGCATCCAACAGATCATTTTTTGCACGATAGAATAAAGACTCCTATTAAATCAAAATTTAGATAACCTACACATTACTTAAATTCTCCAATAGTTATTTATTTGCCTATAATATTACATTATATCAGTAATATAATTTTCTTTTTGGTTGAACATTTTTTAACTGCTAACGGTACAGTTTTTTTACTCCAAAGATCAAGTAACTATTTTATCTTCGCTTATTATATCTATGTGTGAAATTAGTACATTGTGAATTACGAACGTGTTTTTTTATTGAATTCAATTCAAACGATGACGAATGAACGAGAAGAAGGAAAAGAAAATGATGATATTATAAAAAAAATCTGGGCCAATTGCTCTGTATAAGTATTATGGCCGCAGCCAATACCACCAAAGGAAATGTTTCGCTATTCTTGTTATATATTATTTTCCCAGTGACGTCCATTTTGAGAGAGCGAAATAAAATGCGACAATTTTATTATGATTATTATTATTATTAACAACTTTACAGGCCAAACGCGCTGCCATGCCAGTGACTGATGACTAGTAGCACGCAAACTGTACCGATTTAAAACTATAGCTATGTTCATAGTATAATGTGTAAATTGTATACTGGAAGGGCTCAGACCCCATTGTGTTAGTATGAATGTTTTAAAATTAATCTATTCCAATTTAACCGCAGCTGGTGAATAAAACGCCTACGCCGCATTTTTTCTCGGACCATTTTTTTAAATATTTATTTTGGAAATGTATGAACAATATTATGTAACATTCGGAGTTTTTTACTCTTAATGACGTTTAATCATATGGTATGAATAAATAGACAGATTTCCAAAATATTATATACTGCATCATAGTATTATATGTTTTCTAAAAAAAATAAATTATAAAAACATATTTGTTATGTCATTTTTGTAAACATTTACTAAAAATACAATAATTTAATGATCATATTAAATTAAAAATGTACAATATTAGGTACTAAAGTTGTTTTATATTGTGCGATATTAAAGTGTAGTATTAAATTTATTTCTAATTACTTATTAATCAAAAAACTATAAAATGTATAATATCAATTACAAGTTTAGCGTTTTTATTAATTTATAATTAGCTTGAATCAAAATTATCAAAATAGAAAATTTTACTACTTAAACTATAGTTATAATTAATAACCTACAAGTTTTTTTCATTTTATAATAATTGAACTTATTTAAAATATTTAAAAAAAAAAGTTTATAGTATACAAGAAATGTGTTTTTAATCGCTACTAAAACAGTTGGATTTTAAATGGTCTTTTATTGGATAAAAAAAAATATTAACAGAACTTTCAAAATTAAGTTTGATGTAGTATAGTTCTTGTATTATACTTCAAAATAATATTTATTTAAATTAAAATTATAACTAGTAAAAAAAAAACCCTTTTGCCTCTTAGGTACTTCGCGTTACATCACGCTGTTTCCTCTACGCATCCGTTTAGTAGAATATCTCGTGTGATATGACTATATGAGTGTTTCAATTTTAAAAATATTCTCAACAGCTTTGAAAAGCGGTTACTGAATTCTATTTCTGTTCGTACGTTGCCTTGTAACTGCTCTCATAATGTTATGTACTACTCCTACCACTAATTTTTTTCGACTAATTCTTATGTACGATATTCTATGTACACTCACGTGGTATTATTCCTTAGTTGATCTTAGTCGAGTTTTGTATATTATATGGGCGGGGCAAACGTAATTGTCTCTTCGTGCATACCACATTAATAAGAAAACAAAATTGTAATATGAAAAACAAAAACTATAATGATCCTATGGCTACTTCAAATGACTGTTCAATTTTTAATACTTACAACTACTCTGTCTTTTCGTGACATCTGAAGTCTTAAGTATCTATGCTTTCAGTTTTATCTAAAAATTAAAATTAAATTAAACTTGAAGCTTGTGTTTCTAAGAGGTTAACAGTGATAATTAAAAACAAAATTAATTGTCTACTAAAACATAACATTATTTTTTTTATTATTATGCATAAAACATAATATACGTGCTTGTCCATCGTCTTATTGTTATGTGTGATAGTTAGGTATATGTAATATATTTGAATTTAATGTACGCGTGAAATTCAATTCATGTTCAAGAATTTTGCATACGTGCTTATGCTTTTATGCGCATTGCAGTCATAAATATATATGCAGACCATCATTATATAGGATATCCGGTAATAATAAAACGTGATTGATTTAACTTCAAGACCTGGAGATAGTATTGGCGTCCATAAGTACCATTTTAGAAAAGTGCCAAATAAAAATTTGTAATTAGATAATGCCATGGTAATATTTATTGAATTACAATTTCATATAATTTTTTTCCAATATGGCAAGGTGTCTTGTCTTGCCCCACCCCCCAAATGGACGCTCATAAAAGATAATATTATTTTCCATAATCTTCTCTGTATGATATAATCTGATAAATATGTCCTATCATTATTACATCATAAAATGAGTTTTGTGTATTAAGTACTATTCAAATGTCAAGTGATTATTTTTTTTCAACTATTATAACTATATATGTATATTGTATATGATTAGTTGTTATTTCGTTACTAATGAGAATTCAAAGTTATAACTGGTTAACTATCCGTTTATATATCTGAACACTACTCTGAAGCGTTCTAATTTTGAATATGAAATCAAAAACCAAATATTGTACTAAGAAAAGTAAAAAAGTAATAACTAATAATTATTGAAAAATTATAATATGATTTAACAATAAAAAAAAAAAAATTGTTACCCTTTTTCAAAAAACATTCTTAATAGTTAGGTAGGTACGATAAAATAATTATTAGTCTGTGAGTGTTATGACTTATAACCATAGCAGGCATAAAATTATGCATTTATAAGTATGTTTTGTATTCTAACTTTAAGTATGCAGATTAATGACAATTTACATATTTCATATTACAGATATAACAAACTATATAGAGGTGTCTGGCTGTCATGACGACAGATATCTCTGTGGTCCGGTGGGATCCGGCCATACAACAAGATGGAACTGGTATTGTTGAAGATTATGAATATGACGGTGGAAACTCTTCTTCCAGATTATTTGAAAGATCCAGAATTAAAGCTTTGGCTGGTAAGTTGTTCATATTTTATTAGCCTAAAAGCAGTAAAAAATAAAAACGAAAAGGACAGTTATTTTTCAAGCATGTGGTATTGAATAGGTCATAGAGACTAAAAAATAGAGAACAATGTATATGCAGTCACCCCCAATTCCAAAATAGTATTACTTATATTGTTTTTACCTTGCAGGGTTTATGTATTAATATATGGTATTAACTGTGTTTTTTAGATGAAAGAGAAAGTGTCCAGAAAAAAACCTTTCAAAAATGGGTGAATTCACACTTGGTTCGGGTACACTCTCGAATCGGAGATTTATACATAGACCTCAGAGATGGAAAAATGCTTATAAAACTATTGGAAGTTCTTTCTGGAGAACGATTGGTAACAACTAAACAAAATTAAAATAAGTATTTTTATTACTCAATTTTTAACTTGATTATTTGTATATAGCCAAAACCTACCAAGGGAAAAATGAGAATACATTGTTTAGAAAATGTAGATAAAGCTTTGCAATTTTTAAAAGACCAGAGAGTACATTTGGAAAACATGGGTTCTCATGATATTGTTGATGGAAATCCAAGACTTTCGTTGGGTCTTATATGGACAATTATCCTTAGATTCCAAGTATGTAATAACTTCAATTTCTGCTATTTAATATTATATTTACAGAAAATATACTTTATCTAATGTTATATTTAAATTTAATTTTAGATTCAAGACATTACCATTGAAGAAACTGACAATAAAGAGACAAAATCTGCGAAAGATGCTTTACTTTTGTGGTGCCAAATGAAAACAGCTGGTTATCACAATGTCAATGTTCGCAATTTCACAACTTCCTGGCGAGATGGTCTCGCATTTAATGCAATTATTCACAAACATCGCCCTGATCTTGTACAATTTGAAAAACTTAGCAAAACTAATGCCATGCACAACTTGAATAATGCATTCAACACAGCTGAAGACAAATTAGGAATTGTAAAATTATTGGATGCTGAAGATGTGTTTGTTGAACAACCAGATGAAAAATCAATTATTACATATGTTGTTACATACTATCATTACTTCAGTAAAATGAAACAAGAAACGGTTCAAGGAAAAAGAATTGGTCGTGTTGTTGGAATAGCTATGGAAAATGAACGTACAGCCCAAGAATATGAGCGTTTAACTAGTGACTTATTACAATGGATCAAGCAGACAAAAGAATCATTAGCTGAGAGGAAATTCTTAAATTCTTTGAATGGTGTTCAACAGCAATTACAACAATTTAACAATTATAGGACTGTCGAAAAACCCCCAAAATTTGTCGAAAAAGGAAATTTGGAAGTGTTACTTTTCACATTACAGTCTAAAATGAGAGCTAATAATCAAAAACCATATACACCCAAAGAAGGAAAAATGATTTCAGATATTAATAAGGCCTGGGAACAATTAGAAAAAGCAGAACATGAAAGGGAGTTGGCTTTAAGAGAAGAAATTATAAGACAAGAAAAACTTGAACAGCTGGCTCAAAGATTTAATAGAAAAGCAAGCATGAGAGAGACATGGTTAAGTGAAAATCAACGGCTAGTTTCTCAGGTTAGTTTTTAACTAAATCAACATTTTACATAAAATCTTTAAAAACAAAAAATTAATGAGTGCTTTTATAATGCTTACAGGATAATTTTGGTTTGGATTTGGCAGCTGTAGAAGCAGCTGCAAAAAAGCACGAAGCTATCGAAACAGATATATTTGCATATGAAGAAAGAGTAGAAGCAGTTGTGACTGTAGCACAAGAATTGGAAACAGAGGACTATCATGATATTGTCCGTATAAATGCTAGGTAAATTTTAATTTAAATATAATTTTTAATTAATTGCTTATCGTATAACTTTATTTTTTTTTAGAAAAGACAATGTTCTTCGTTTATGGAATTATCTTCTTGAACTCCTGAAAGCCCGTCGTCACCGTCTAGAGTTGTCATTACAATTACAGCAAAACTTCCAAGAAATGCTATACATATTGGATTCTATGGAAGAATTGAAGATGAGACTTTTGTCTGATGATTATGGCAAACACTTGATGGGAGTTGAAGATCTTCTTCAAAAGCACAGTCTCGTAGAGGCTGACATCAATGTTTTAGGAGAAAGAGTAAAAAGCGTTGTGCAACACTCACAACGTTTCTTGGATGAAGAAAATACAGAAGGCTATAGACCCTGTGATCCAGCTGTTATTATTGAAAGAGTTCAAGAACTTGAGGACGCTTATAGTGAATTGGTTAAATTGGCTGTTGAAAGACGTGCTCGTCTTGAAGAAAGCAGAAAATTATGGCAATTTTATTGGGATATGGCTGATGAAGAAAATTGGATCAAGGAAAAAGAACAAATTGTTTCTGCTGGAGATATTGGTCATGACTTGACCACTATTAATCTGTTGCTTTCAAAACATAAAGTAATATAAATACTTGTAAATATTTAACAATTATTACTGACTATTGTTTATTATTTATCAGGCACTTGAGAATGAAATACAGAGTCATGAAAGTCAATTGCTTGAAGTGGTTAAGGTCGGAGAAGATTTGATCAATAGTAACCATTTTGGTGCCGACCGTATACAGGAACGAGTATCCAGTACACATTCCATGTGGGAACATTTAATCGGTTTATCCAAACAAAGACGTAAGCGTTTGGAAGATGCAGTCGATTATCACCAGGTAATTAATTTTTTTTTCTCACTAGTGGCTATTTAAATATTTTATGTAATATTTCTTGGAAAATAATTTCACATTTCAAATTATTAAGAATTTATTCAAGAGTTATCTTCAACATTTTTGTGACATACAATTAAATTTTGTATCATTTTAAAATAGTGGTTTGCTGATGCCGATGACGTTGACATTTGGATGTTAGATACTCTCAGATTAGTGTCTTCTGAAGATGTTGGCCGGGATGAAGCTAATGTCCAATCATTATTAAAGAAACACAAAGAGGTATTTGTTATTTATTTTATATATTTTATTGTTAACTTCTTATATATTTATACAATTTCTTTCATGCTATTCATAGGTCAGTGAAGAACTTAAATCCTACTCACAAACTGTTGAAGCATTACGCTCTCAAGCTAATCAGTTAAGTGCTGAACCAGGTGCACCAACAAGTGGCCCTGAAGTAAATGAGCGTATGTCATCAATTGACAAACGCTACAAAGAATTGGTTGAATTAGCCAAACTTCGACACCAGAGACTCTTGGATGCTCTCTCTTTGTACAAGCTTTTCAGTGAAGCTGATGCTGTACAACAATGGATTGGAGAAAAGGTAATTGTAAAAAAAAAAGAAAATATGATATCTTAACTTAAATTTATAATGTTATGCCTAAAATATATTTTTTTTGAACTTAAGAACCGTATGTTGGAAACCATGAGCCCTGGAAAGGACATAGAAGATGTTGAAATAATGAAGCATCGTTACGATGGTTTTGATAAAGAAATGAATTCAAACGCATCACGAGTTGCAGTTGTGAATCAATTAGCACGGCAATTACTTCATGTTGAACATCCCAACTCAGATGAAATCGTTAACAGACAAAACAATGTAAGCCATAACATTCGTGTAGTTTTTATTCAGAAATAAATTCAAATAATTTGTTTATAGTTGAATCATGAATGGGCTGATTTACGAGATAAGGCTGAAGCGAAACGTGACCAACTCAATTCTGCTCATGGTGTACAAACTTTCCATATCGAATGTAGAGAAACTATTTCATGGATTGAAGATAAAAAGAGAATTTTACAATCTACTGACAGTCTAGAAATGGACCTTACTGGTATAATGACATTACAGGTAAAATAAGTTTATTCTTTTTATTGCTGTATAAAAAAGTTATATAATTATTTATGCTATTTATTATAGCGTCGTTTATCTGGCATGGAAAGAGACTTAGCTGCCATTCAAGCCAAATTAGACTCATTAGAATCTGAAGCGCAATTGAATGAAAAAGAACATCCTGAAGAAGCTGCTGTTATCCGAGAAAGAATAGAAACCATCCAAAAAGATTGGGAAGAATTAACACAAATGGTAATAAAATAAACTTTTCATTTGAATTAAAAATAATTTATTTATTATAATTTTGCAGTTGAAAGAAAGAGATTCTAAACTAGAAGAAGCTGGTGATCTTCATCGTTTCCTACGTGACTTAGACCACTTCCAAGTTTGGTTAACTAAAACTCAAACTGATGTTGCTTCAGAAGATATCCCCTCTTCATTATCAGATGCTGAGAAACTTCTTTCCCAACATCAAGCAATTCGTGAAGAAATTGATAATTACACTGCTGATTATACTCAAATGATGGAGTATGGAGAAAAAGTTACAGCTGTAAGTAAAACTATTTATTATAAAATTTATTAAGCGTGTAATGTATAATTTAATTTTTAGGAACCTGGAACACAAGACGATCCTCAGTATATGTTCTTGCGAGAGAGGCTCAAGGCTTTGCGTGATGGATGGCAAGAATTGCACAAGATGTGGGAGAATAGACAACAACTTCTTTCTAAGTCACTCAATCTACAAATGTTTAACCGTGATGCTCGTCAAGCTGAAGTATTACTTTCTCAACAAGAACATGCTTTATCTAAAGATGAAGTCCCAGTAAGTTAAAATATTCTCATATGATTAAAAAATAGATATTTTTTATTATTATTTTTTATTTTTTTGTTTAGTCAAATCTTGAACATGCTGAAAACTTGATTAAACGTAATGAAGCTTTCATGACCACAATGGAAGCTAATGAAGACAAAATTAATGCTGTCACTCAATTTGCTAATAAACTAGTCGATGAAGACCATTTCGAAGCCGATAAAATTAAAAAGAAAGCAGCTTCCATTCAAGAACGTCGAGATGCAAATCGTGAGAAAGCCCAAGAACTTATGGATCAACTTAAAGATCAATTACAACTTCACCAATTTCTCCAAGATTCTGATGAATTACAACAATGGATACAAGAAAAGAAATTTACTGCTCAAGATGAAACCTACCGAAGTGCTAAGACAGTACATAGCAAATGGACTCGCCATCAAGCATTTGAAGCTGAAATTGCATCCAATAAAGATAGATTAGATAGAGTACAGCAATCAGGAGAGGAATTAATGAAAGAGAAACCCGAATTGGCCCAAATAATTCAACCAAAAATATCTGAAATGTTAGGTCAATTTGATGATCTTGAAAAAACTACAAAAGAAAAAGGTGAACGTTTGTTTGATACTAATAGAGAAGTTCTCATTCATCAAACTTGTGAAGATATTGATTCATGGATGGATGACCTAGAAAAACAAATTGAAGCAGCTGATACTGGAACTGATTTGGCTTCTGTCAATATACTTATGCAAAAACAACAGATGATTGAAACTCAAATGGCTGTAAAAGCTAAACAAGTTGTTGAATTAGAAACACAAGCTGAATATTTAAAAAAGACTGTTCCTGAGAAAGTTGAAACAATTATTCCAAAGAAGACTAAAGTAGAAGAACGATTTGAACAACTTAAGGAACCATTGAAAGTAAGGCAAAGACAACTAGAGAAAAAGAAAGAAGCATTCCAATTTAGACGAGATGTTGAAGATGAAAAATTGTGGATTGCTGAAAAAACTCCAATGGCTACATCTACTGAGTATGGAAATAGTTTGTTCAATGTCAATATGTTACAAAAGAAAAATCAAGTAAGAGAATTGACTTTTAAATACTATTAGTATTTTTATTATTATAAATTATTAATCATTATTTTTAATTTTTAATTTTATATTTGTATTTTAGTCTTTGGGTAATGAAATTGATAACCATGAGCACCGCATTAATCTTGTCTGTGGCAATGGTCAAAAGTTAATTGACGAAGGACATGAAGATGCTTCACAATTCACAGACCTCATACATGACTTAACTCAGCGCTGGCAACAACTTCAACAAGCTGTTGAACATCGTAGAAAAATGTTACTTCAATCTGAAAAGGCCCAACAAGTATGTTGGATGATCATATTAAAATTAATTTTTAAAGCATTTCAAACTAAACAATATTTTTAAATTCATTTACAGTACTTCTTCGACGCCAGCGAAGCAGAAAGTTGGATGGGTGAACAAGAATTATATATGATGGTGGAAGACCGTGGAAAAGATCAGATTTCAGCACAAAACTTAAAAAAGAAACACGAATCTTTAGAATTAGCTGTTGATAATTATGCTGATACAATTAGACAATTAGGTGAAACTGCTCGCCAACTTACAAGTGAAATGCATCCTGAAAGTGACCAAATAGCTGTAAAACAATCTCAAGTAGATAAATTGTATGCGGGACTAAAGGATTTGGCTGGAGAACGTAGAGCTAAATTAGATGAAGCTTTGAAACTATTTATGTTACACCGTGAAGTTGATGATTTAGAACAATGGATTGCTGAACGTGAAATTGTTGCTGGTTCACATGAACTTGGCCAGGATTATGACCATGTCACTGTTAGTTATTTTTTTGTTTTCTTAATTTTTTTAATGTGCAACTTGTATTATATTTTTAAAAATTATTATCATTTTATAGTTGTTGTGGGAGAGATTTAAGGAATTTGCTCATGATACTGAAGCAACAGGTAGTGAACGTGTAGCAACAGTTAATGGTATTGCTGATCAGCTTATCAACATTGGTCACAGTGACTCAGCTACCATTGCTGAATGGAAGGATAGTCTAAATGAACAATGGCAAGATTTACTAGAACTAATCGAAACTAGAACACAAGTAAACAACTAATATATATTTTTTTATTATTTGTTACTAAATGTTACTATTTCTTTAGATGTTGGTTGCTTCACGAGAACTACATAAATTCTTCCACGATTGCAAGGATATGGTTAGCCGTATTGCAGAGAAAAGTCATGAAATGTCTGAAGATCTTGGTCGTGATGCTGGATCCGTTCACACATTACAACGTAAACATCAAAGTTTCTTACAAGATTTACATACACTCAGCACTCAGGTTCAAACTATCAGCGAGGATTCTGCTCGATTACAATCATCATATGCTGGTGATAAGGCTAAAGAAATTACTGGACGAGAAGCAGAAGTTGTAAACGCTTGGGCTGCTTTACAATCGGAATGTGAATTACGTAAACAAAAATTAGCTGACACTGGTGATTTACATAAATTCTTTAACATGGTCAGAACCTTAACCTTGTGGATGGACGACGTTGTTAGACAAATGAATACATCAGAAAAACCAAGGTAATTATATCTTAACTTTTAAAATTTATTTGGCATATTATAACTTTCATCAATATTTTTTAGGGATGTCAGTGGAGTAGAACTATTGATGAATAATCACCAAAGTTTAAAAGCAGAAATTGACACCAGAGAAGATAATTTCACAGCTTGCATTTCCTTAGGAAAAGAATTACTTTCAAGAAATCATTACGCTTCTAATGAAGTAAATAATTATTTGATTTAAATAAATAAGTTTATTTATTTTTGTTTATAAATTGTTTGATTTTTTTAGATCAAAGATAAATTAATGTTATTGAATACCCAGAGAAATTCATTATTGAATAGGTGGGAAGAACGATGGGAAAATCTTCAATTAAGTTAGTTTTTGGTACAATTATTATTATATATATTATTGTAATATTAAATGTTTATTTTATAGTTTTGGAAGTATATCAATTTGCGAGAGACGCTGCAGTTGCTGAAGCATGGTTATTAGCCCAAGAACCATATATTATGAGTCTGGAATTAGGAGTAAGTTAATTTTAACCAACTTTTTCATTAAAAACTTTAATACTATAACTATTAACTATTGAAAATTTTGTAATAGATGACTATTGATCAAGTGGAAAATTTGATAAAAAAACATGAAGCATTTGAAAAGTCAGCCATAGCACAAGAAGAGAGGTTCTGTGCTTTAGAACGATTGACGACTGTATGAATAAATATTAAATTAAAATTAAAAATAAATAATTATTTTAATAATATTTTAAATGTTATGATACATTTAGTTTGAATTGAAAGAAATCCAACGTAGAAAAGAAGAAGAAGAACGAAAACGCCAAGAAGAGTTAGCTAAACAAGCAGCTCAAGCAGAAGCTGAAGCAGCTGAAAAAGCTGCGTATGTTAAAAATTATTTGTACACTTTTAACTAGAAATATATTTGTTTGTTTAAAAAATAAAAATCTATATTTTGCTTATATTTTACAGTGCGGAAGAAGCATCAGAAGCTGATGGAAAACAAGCTAAAGATGGTGAAGGTCGTCCTGGTAAGTTAGCTTTTGTGATTCTAGTTTTTAGTTACAATAACCATAATAATGCATGCAAAATAATGGGTGTAAAATAAGTGGTAAAAGTATGTGGTGGTGCTTAGTCAAATTAAAACACTAATTTCTAAATAATAATAATTATATTATTATTTTAAAATCATGGTAAAAATATTAATTTTAAAATATTATAAAATAAATATAATGTATAGAACTATAGATAATAGTTAATTAACTGTTAAATTTATAAATTTTCAATGAAAATATTTATAATTTATTTTAATCTAAGTACCATTAAACAATATACATATTTTATACAATATATTTGTTGGTGGATGAAAATTTATTAAAATATAAATATGTATAATTTTGTAAAAAAAAAAGTATAATATACATATATATAAATAAAATAACAAATTAATCATGCACTTGAGGGTTGTTGATATATATATTGTAATATATTTATTGTTTATAAATACCAATTATTATAATGCATAGAAAATGGGATCAAACGAATGATGTGATGTAAATAAACACAATAATGGTTTTAAAGCTATTGCAAATTATTTATACACAATATAATATATTTGCATCTGTTTGATTTCATAATTTATCATGTAAATGTATAATACAAATATAATTATAATATGTGTATAGAAATATTTAAAGTTTAAATTAATATCTATATTCTGTGTAAAAAAAAAAATAAAGTTATGTTGTATAAATTGAAATATTTAGTAGGGAACTTGAAATTCGAAAAACAATATTTACACATGTATAATATGAACATATTGTTTTTCTGTTATTTGCACGCTTGCATTCTCTAAATCTAACATTAGCGTCAATACGTAAACCTCCACCCACTAACCTCGCACTGACATCGCCCATCGAAAAACCGACCGCAGGTCAGTTAATTTAATATAAAACAAATTTAATATTTTTTTAGAAAATTTTTATTTTATTATATTATAAACTATTTTGCATGCATTTTACTTGACTTTGTTGAAATGTACCATGGATATATTATATAGAACGGCGCTATGCTATTGCATGACTCTCTAATATAATTCAAATTGTAGTAATAGCGATAACTTATTATTTTTTTGGCATGAAGTTGAATTGAAAGTGTTTGTTATTAACATTTGTAGTGCATGAGAGCTCTGCATCGAGTAGGAAGAGCATTGCCAGTCCCGCCGCGCCCGCAGGGGTCGCTAGATCCGCATCTACGTTACCCTCAAGTAAGTATTTCAGCTATTTCAAGCTTGCTTTTATTTTAATTATATTTATATTTTTGTAATTTTCGAAGTTTAATCGTTAGCATGTGGACGTGCTTTCTCATGCTCTGGCATGATAGTATGTGCGATGACGATTATTTTTTAGTTTGCTTGTTTTGTAAAAGTATTTCTGTTTGTGTGTGTATTTTGAAAACGTAGCTTCGCGAAGCCAATTAGTCAAAGACCGCAACAAGGACAGGTCGCGCTCAAAATCACCGTTCCGCAGTTTCCGGTGGAAAAAATCACCGCAAAAGACCCCGTTGTCTGCTGTGTCTGCTAGTGACGACGAGGCCACCGTTGAACCGACTTCAGGTATTGTAGTCTTAAACATGATGCGAAGGTATCCATCGTATGTATACTTGCTTGTGTGTAAGTCTTGTGCATGGTCATAAGCTATACAATTTTATACAACGATTAGCATGGTGTGGAAAATGGAAGTTATATACGTAGACACGGGAATATGCCGTGTACGGTGTCCATCCATTACATTTGTTTTAATAGTTCCCTGTTGAACGTTGTTACAGATCAATCAGCCACCGAAGCTGATGGTGAAATTCTAGAAGGAATACTCAACAGGAAACACGAATGGGAATCTACCACAAAAAAAGCGTCCAACAGGTAAAAGATGCTCACTATTTATAATTAATTTTTATGCGCTGAACATTTGATATTTTTTAACTCGCATATAAATAATGAAAATTTCTCTGGAAACGTTATTGTTATTTAACCTGTTTGTTTGTGTTTTATCTTATTATGATGATTATAAAATAATGATAATGGATCACTAATAATCACTACTCGCAATAATTTCTGATTCACGTACCTATATTCATATTCTACAGCAGTGTAGTTATGTGTTCAACGAATGCGACGTTGCGTCTCAAAACCGTTGACTTTTAATGGTTTTTTTTGTTTTACTCGCCTTTTTTATTTTTGAGCGCTATAAATATCATTTAGACCCCTTCCCGAACTCCTCCCTCGTATCATATAATAACGTGTAAAAATATTACATCAACCTAACCCACCCTTTCTCCGTAGATCTTGGGACAAGGTGTTCGTGTGCGTGCAGGGCACGACCTTGGCGTTCTACAAGGACGCCAAGACGGCCAAGACATCGCCGGAGACGTACTTCAAGGGCGAGGCGCCCATCGACCTGCACGGCGGCACGGCCGACGTGGCCACCGACTACACCAAGAAGAAGTTCGTGTTGCGCGCCAAGCTGGCCAGCGGGGCCGAGTTCCTGTTCCAGGCGCGCAACGAGGCCGAGATGCGCCAGTGGGTGAGCACGCTGAAGAACGTGTGCGAACAGGACGCGGCCGGCACGCAGTCCCGGTCCCAGACGCTGCCCGCGGTCGGCGACAAACGCGACGAGCCCAAGCGCCGCAGCTTCTTCACGCTGAAGAAGGTGTGAGGTGGACCGTCGTAGAGACGGCTATAGCTCCCCATCACCCAAATCCAAAATCGGTGTCGTTTGCGCGATCGTATTTTTTTGTTTTTTTATTTCACGACCCGAACACGCATTCACTTCAAACACACACACACTTACACACACGCTGCCTCCGCCGACTCTCTCGTCGTATTATATTATTTAATAAGTAGTAATTAATAATAATAATAATATCGTCTTTTTCCTCACGCCGCGCGCGCGTCTCTTATATAAAATTTTTTATTTTAATTCGATTTTTATATCGTTTCCAACGCCGTTCGTGTGTGTATAGGTATATTATATGTACCTTTTTAACTGCCTTACATTGTATTATCATCGTCGACGACAGCTATTTGTAATAATAAGAAGAATTATACTATATACATTATATTTTATTCCTTTATACTCGCTTTGAAAATGAAACGTATATATATATGTATATGTATGTATATGTGTGTGTACCTACTCGAAAAGAGTCAGTTCCCGACGACAACGTTAGGTTTTTGTTTTTTCACTTCACACCAACGTTTTATTATTATTTTATATATATATATATTTCTATTCTATGTGTATACCAATATTAACCAAAACAATATATAATGAATGTTTAGTTTTTTTTTTTTAATTTATTTTAGATCCTAGAGATGTTTTATTTATTTACTGTATTTTTATTTATTTATTTATTTTTTTTTTTAACGCCTATTTACACCCGTTTAATACCTAATTTATTTATAAAAAAAACTCTTTTAAGCTATAATATTTAATTGACACGTTGTTCATATTAAAGTATTATTTTTGTTATAAATTTAAAATAACAGTAACGCCCTGGTCGATTAAATATATTAATGAATAAAATATATTTAGAGCAATTTTAGAATTTTTAAGAATTTTTATTAATTAAATTTATATATATATATACATATATATAAATATATTAATATATTAATATATACCTATATTTATTTATACATAAATACAAATTTTAAAATTACTTTATTCATTAAAATTACAAAAAAAAGAAATTTTCTTATAGAAATCACACCATTTTTAGTTACCTCTAAGGCTTTAAAGTGTAAATTTTAATACAATTTTGCTATATTTATTTTTAAATAATATATATTAAAAAAAAAAAAAAAAAAAAAAATCTATATAATATATATTATTCTACTATATCCGGCGTTTGGTTCCTCTACGCTATTTTTATTTTGTGCTATGAGAAAAAAAAATTGTTAATTTTTATGAGATTGAAATGAAAAGATAAATGATGAGTTTACAATATATTATATATATATATAGATTTATATATATGTGTGTGTATTTAGGTAGAAATATATACCTTGGATACTACTCAATGTTTATGTAATTAAAAGAAATTATATATTTAACTTTGCTTAAAAAATAAAAAATTGATTTGTTTAGTGGATATAATAAAACTATCTTCAACGAAAATATTCAGTGTTCTCTTTATTATTATTCACGCCGGTCTTCAGTCATCAATATTATACATAATTTAGTAACTTTGTGCCGCGATCTCTTATCCTGCACGCCGATGAACCACTCGTAAATCATTTTCGTATATTATGTTGTATTTACACATCCATCGGTCATTTATGATGTATTTACGGAAAGGGGTCTACACTCCCATTCGGCATTCCCCTATCGGAATTCGATGGATACAACCTTCCGTTATCTATATTATACGTTTTAGGTACAACTGAGAATACGCACTTTTCCTAAGTATAAACAACAAATCCTACGTTCAGTACGTTAATTTTTAACTTGCGCTTGCCCGATCTAGGGTAAATCATAAATGTGTGACTTTTCACCGATTTCAAATTTTCCAAAACAAAATGCTACGAATAACATCAGATGCACCGTGGTTTATAAGGAACGTTAACATATATATAAAGATCTCTAAATCCAAGAAAACAACACAAAAATTGAAGCTAAAAATTTCCATAGCTCATACTATAGGCATCTCAATGCATTTGGTTCACTCTTATTACAATCCCCATGCTGTACATCCGCCTCGACTTGGAT
This sequence comes from Aphis gossypii, assembly GCF_020184175.1. Classification (NCBI taxonomy): domain Eukaryota; kingdom Metazoa; phylum Arthropoda; class Insecta; order Hemiptera; family Aphididae; genus Aphis; species Aphis gossypii. The sequence goes on along the minus strand of NC_065530.1, from coordinate 31,613,051 downwards.
TGAAACGCGGGCGCGTGATAATCCGCAAGACCTTTAAGTTAACTACACACAATATTATATTTTTCTATTACATAATCTGTTAAAACTATTTTAAATGTTTTTTATTTAATTTCCACATTATTATAAACTTATAAATTATCATACATCATGATGTATTCTACATTAATGTTTTCTTGTAGTTATTAGATGCCTTATTGCTACGATCCATTATTATCATATATTCAAATACTGACAAATAGTTAAAAATATACAATTGTAAATCTCTGCCTCCAGGAACAACTTATTTTTAATACCAATAAAAAAAAAATTACTTAGAACTGTTTATTCTGGTTTGAAAAAAATGCATTCAAATTGCTCCATATCGATACGTATCAAAAACGGTTTGCAGTCGATTATAACCTGCAATAAGAATAAAGAATATGAAAGTGTAACGACGGGCGAACGAACAACTTAACTTCCCAGTTTCCACCGTCGCGATTAATGGACTCTATCGCATATACAGGGGAAAATGTGTTCTGATTCAGTCGACCAGAATAATGTAAACGGAAGTTTTGACCAAAAAAGTTTGTACACATAATATAGGTACCTCATTTGTCATGATACCAATATATCGTATGATGTATATTATAATAATTTATAATCTTATAAGAATGTGAACCGCCCTTTACAAATAAACTATGTATATATTTACATGTTGTCATATTTTAATCAAACGGACTTATTAACTATTTAATTATAGGTAGCATTAGAAAATAGAAATATCGCTGAATATGCAAATAACAAAGGTACAAAGTATCAAGATAAAATATAATTCACATCAATGTTATATTTACACTAGAACAATATTCAATTGTACTAATAACTGTATAAATTGTTTTCGATCAATATAGGTATATATTTTAAACACACTAGGGACGATTCGATCTTCGAAAAATAGCACAAAATGCCCCTCCAAACAGATTATCGGCCAGAGCGTTTTCAGTATTCACTCGTGTATACATCAGTCGCTGACTCGCACATAGCCTGTCATAATCGGTAGACCATAAGCTCGAATCGTCTCTACATCAGTGTCAATAGTTTTTATTAAACAAAAAATTTTTTACATTTTCATTTTTTTACGAATATACAATTTCCGTTCTTGTGTATTGCTGAAACTCAACAGTCAGCACACTGAAGAACAAGTGAAGATTTTAGAGTTCAAGTTCACGACAGGTAATAAGTAACATTATCAAATAAAAAAAAAAAAAAAAAAAAATGGTAAGAATGGAAATCATAGCAAAAATATATGTTTTTAATGAATTATACAACAAATAATATAGGTATAGACATTTTTTTATTGTTTAAACAGTTATTAGTATAACTGGAAAAAGTTAGGCTCCGATGCTCGTGATTATCACAGGACAATATATTTATTGTTACGTATATTTATGAATATGAGAAACGATAAGCACAGCTGATATTTGTATTAAATTGCATACCTACCTATATTTTATACTTAGGTACTTTTAAAGCAATAATGCTGTTTGACATACATTTTACAGTGGATTCTCGTGTACCTCTCAAATATTTCATTTTTCACACTCGAGTTAATTTTGTTAATTATTTGTTGACAATTTTAAATTTAAAGTAATTCTTCATTCGTAGAGCATTAAATGGTTTTTAAGAAATTTTACAATTCAATATTGTTTTCAGATTTTTACTTAAAAAAGCAACTTAGGAATAACGTGCTAACAACATTTTTACCTACCTAATTTTATTTTATTAATGATTATTTTTTGAAATGATTCACAAGAATTGAAACTACTTATACGAGTTGCGACGTTAATAAATTAAACTAGAATTATTCTTTTTGTCAAATTAAAATTCAACATCGTCATCTTGGATTCTTGGAGATTTGAAATTGTGCAGTCCTACAAAACTTTTTTTAAATTTGTTCGAAAACATAGATATATTTAAAACAAAAATGATAGAAATTCTGTTTCGAGTACATTGTTTTTAACTTTTAAGATATAAAATATTTTCTAAGACATTACATTCTCCATTCTAGTTATGAAATTATATTATATCTGAAAATACTATATTCAAATAACAAATTCGTTATAAAGTTTGCTTAAAACCTATGTAGGTACGAGTACCTATCTTATCAATTTCATTCGCCGGCAATTTTGATTTTTTCTTTTCGTATTTGTAATAAACTAATAAGTATAGTATTCAAAAATGCTTAGTTTCAAGTTCTTAAGTTTTAAATTTCCCATTTAACTGTTAAATGAGAAATTAAAGTTAAAATGTGAAAAGTAGCTTAATAGATCTCGAGAACCAAAACTTCTCAATTATAATTTAAATACGTTTTCTAACAATATCGTTATGAAATTCATTTTCAAGAAACAAACAATAAACATTTAATTTTAAGATTTTAAAATTTTAAATGTTTTAATTTTTTTTTTCTGTTTTCGAGTTAATAAGGTTGAGAGTACTATTATAGGTAACTCACCTGTTTTCGACGAACAAAAAAAAATTGTTGTATGGAATCACATTTCTTACTTAACGGGTCTAAACACTTAACGATGGATGTCTTAATGTCTTCCACATAGATTCATAACTGTGACTGAAATGTTTTTTTTTTCGTTTTTTACCATGATATGATTCAAATACATAATAACTATAGTACTATTAATCTACTCCTCGAATAGTTATTGGGTCCAAACTCCAAAACAAATGTACCTCTAAACCAACAGAAAGCAATAATGAAAAATTTAAATTTTAAAGCAGTATTAGCAACCATATTATGTTAACGTCAAATTAAACAGTATTATTTTTTTCAACGTAAAAAGTTTTCGAGGAAACACTGTATGAGTATGGATGTGTATAGTAGGCAGGTAACTATAGTAAGGAATAAGGACGGTCAAAAACACAACACTTGAATTAGCCTAAATAAAATATATATTTGATTTCATTACAATTAATATTACTCATACATGAACATAAAATATATATTAATATTTAATGTATAAATAAAAAAAAACATTAGATGACTCGTTCTGTTAGAAAAAAAAAAAATATATATATATATATTATAAAAATGAATATTTTTTCCATTCTTTTTGTTTTATTTTAATACTATAAACTATATCAGTCAATACACACTTTGGAACCCCAAAAAAAAAAAATTATAAAGAAATACTATGTTTCACTAAGTTATAAAATAAGAATAAAAAGCGGAAAAAAGGGAAATAAACCAAATAAATAATGTCGTACCAATGTTAAATACTACACAAAATAAAACCCTAATTAATAATACAAAAAGACCCGTGAAAAATCGTTGACGACAAAATTAAATATTAATATTAAAGGTAAACAAATTATACAATGTTAGGACTCCTGTAGCAAACCAAAAGTAAGATAATTGTGCGATGTATACAATTCCTACTACAAATAGAAAACATACGAAACAAAACCATGTGAAAAATGTACACACAGCATTCGACTGAATACAATTAAAAAAAAAAAAAACTGTCAGTGGTATTCATCAGTTCTATATCTTTGGTAAATATATTAACCTTATACATCTATGATTATGACTACGTTACAATACATAATATTTTATTGCTAAAGAATATAAATTGAAATACTATAGAGTAGGTAAAAGATGATTTTTCCCTATTCAGAGAACAAAATTGTTTTGTATTAAACGCTTTATAAAACATTATGAGCTAAAAATACTATTCATCAGTAATATTCGAATAATAGTAGGGTGTTTCATTAATTTTTTTTTCAGTCTTAGACTCGTTTGGCCTTTATAATAGATTCTGCTATAAAGAGCAAACTTCATTAATAAATATTAAATATACAACATAATTTGATTGTTTCTTTTTCATTACATATTATCATTATAATATTGGCACGCTATATATTATATATATTCTAAATTAAAAACTTTATATATACTTTACATTTCCTTTAATGTAACGACAAAAATATTATACTTCGGGTATTCCAATATACATTTAAAAATAATGAATTAAAACCAGTAAAAATACCAAACATCAAACCAAGCCCACCCCCCCTTCTAGAAAAAAATATTATTTAATATATATTTATTTAATAATAATAATGACAAATTAATTAGTCAGTAATCAATCTCCAAGATGAAATTAAAGTTTTAGACCTCCAAATGAGTCATGCGTGAAGCGCATCCGACGACATCAAAAAATTCACCGGCTGATGCTGGTGGAAACAATGGTTAAAGTGGTGATAAAGGCGGCCCAGACGTTGCCTGATTTGTTAACTGATATGGAGATGGGAGATCCAATGAGATTTTGTTTAGGAACGGCGATGTGGGAGGCTGCTGTATAATGTAGCCACCGGTGGTTGAGGTGGCATTTGGAGACTGGTTAAAACAAGTGACTGGTGATGAACCAGTGAGATAAGAACCAGTAGAACTGTTAACGGGCTGTACAGGCTGTACTGGAACCGATTGTTGATGTTGTTGCTGTTGTTGCTGTTGGTGTTGTTGTTGTGGCTGCTGTTGGGGGACAGTGTTATTGTTGTACACTTGATATGCACCTTGATTACTCGTATTGGGAGTAGTATTAGTAGATTGCTCTTTGTGGTAGATATTAATGTGAGCACGTAAACTGTACTTGTTCTTAAACACTTTACCGCATACACTGCAACCAGCTGGATTGTATTCGTCACTATGCCTAATGCGCATATGTTTTAATAAGTTAGACTTGTTGGAGATCACTTTTTGGCACAGCGGACACGGTCGTCGGCCTAGACGGTCTGTCAAAAAAAAAAAAAACCAGAAAATTAGTAAAAATTAGAAGAATTTGACACTGTGCAACAGATTCGTGCAATTATTAATGTGGTTTCACCTGAGTACCATTTCACTAACACAAAATAATTATTTGTGTAATTAGTCATAAAATAAAGGGCGCTGCGTTTTATATCACTTAATAATTAAATTTTATACTATATAGTATATACACACTGTAATATTATAATATAATACTTCAGACGAACTGTAATCTTGAAAATTATTATTCATCTTAAATATATTAAATAATATTCATTTTCAAAACATTAAATACAGTTTTCATAATTAATGCTCTATTGCATCATAATATTCTAATACAAGTTAAGTAGGAGCTTTTGACAAATCCAGGGAAAAAATTGAACAAATATTTAACATCTAGTTATAATACTGTTATTTTAACTTATCAATAAATAACCTGCAAGATATAATGTATAATTGCATAGACTTTTTTTTTTTTAAAAAAAATATAGATTAATAACAGTATTAAACTTAGACAGTATAAAATACACCTAATAAAAATTAAAAATAATTTAATGCAGAGACGTAATAAAAGCAATATTAATATATTTTATTATTCTAAATCATAGACTGGTATATAAATAATTAGAAAATGTTTTATGTGATTTTAACATGTATCTATAATTAATAATTAATAGTCACAATATGATAAATTATGACATATTAATCATTATAAAGCACTAAAATTTAATTTTTACTTTTGTATTATTTTTTTATAATTTATACATGCAACACCGTAATTTTGATTATACTCAAAATCTTTTATTTAAATTTTGCAAGGTTGAAAAAATGTTATTGTATTTTATGACTATATCAAATTCTTTTCAATATAAAATTACAATATTACAAATTATTAAATTACTAATTTCAATATAATATTTATCCTGTCATAGAGCTAATATTTTAGAAAATTGTGAATATTACAATAATCAATTTTTAAATCATCATCAACATTTAAATTGAACAAAAATATCTAAAATACTATTATTGCATTAAATTTTAAATGTAATATGTAAGTGAACGTAACTAGAAGAGTATAATAATGGACATTGGTTCAAGTAATATTCAAAGAAAAGCTTAAAATTCAAAATATTACTATATAGAATAGCTAAGATGGATGATCTTTCTATATTTTGGCCATATATTTAAATACTTGCTCTATAATACCTACAAAGTGTATTAGGTAGAGATATGATATGGACAATTTTCACAACCTACCAACTAGTGAAAACTGAAAAGTATTAAAAGTTATCCATAAAATGTTAAAAGTATTATATCTTAATATCTTAAGAGGACGTTACCCACATACATGTTACCTACAACCAATAAACATATAGCATAGCAAATTAATGTTTATCAGAGTTGATTGTATTGTTAGTTTTAAATATTAGTGTGAATTAAATTTATTCCTAGAGTTAAAGGTAAAAACATTATCTATGCTTAACTAAGCATTAGCTTAAGGTATGAAAATTTTTATAAATTTAATATCTTTATTCCTCTCTTGGAAAACCCAATATTTATTCCTTAAGCATAGGTATTGTTCATACTTTGAACTTTAATAACAAGTAAATTTACCATAATATTACAACTAACAACATACTATTGATTTTGATTGAAATTTCAAATTTGCTTTATCTATAAGGAATACACAACATAAAAAAATGTTCTTTAATTTTTTTTTAAATATTAAATTTTTATAGCAACGTAATTATATATAATTAAAGTTATTATTTCTATTGTAATTATAACTATATGAAATTATTTGGTGAAAATCTAATGCAAAAGAATTATTATTCAAAAAGGTATTAAGAAATTTAGAATAGAGCCATGTGACATCATTGGGCTTGGGTCATCATAATTACTTATTTTATACGAGTAAAAGTGCTTTGCTTCATACAATTTATCTAACTGAAAATTTTATCTTTGAAATTTATGTATAAATGTGTGATTCCATGTGTTTAAAAACGATTTATTGCGATCCATGATGGCATGATGCACCGTGAATTATCTCCTTTAAGATTTTTAATATTTAAAAACTTAACATTATATTGAAATTCTGATACTTTTTTTGTCTCGAACACATGAAATCACACATTTATATGTAAAATAAGATTTTTATTTAGATAAATCACACGAAGTATGGAACATTTACTCATACAAGATAGGTAATTACGATGAGCCATCACAATGACATCACGCATATTTTTTCAACTCTTCATAACTCATTGAATAATGTGAGGAGAAACGTTCAAACCGTACCATTTGTCTTAAGATTGAATGATCTTTCAAATAAAAACTTATTTTTTGTGTTTTGTGCACCTTTCTGTTTGTAAGAAAAAGATAACACATAGGTGGTGTCCTCTTAACAATATTCCATTCCATACTTTTATAGCCTAGCCCAGGCCTGTTACTATAATAGACGTCTGAATAATCTAAGTTATATAATGGACAAAATGCATACTCAATAATATATACTTAAGAAACATGCTAGGACATAACATATTAATATATATATATAACTCAAGTAATTAGAAAATAAATTTGTTTAGGTAGATCAATCAACACTATTAAAAAATATAATTTATACATTTTTGTAAATAATAGGTATATTCAAATATTATGTATAAATAATATATAAGGTGATTGCATGCTCAAATACTCCAAATAGTCACGAAAAACCTTGTCTTTCATTTTTAAATCTTAGCTATAAAAATTGAACATTTAATAAATTCTTAATTACAAAATATTTTCAAGTTTTTGGTGATCTTGACAAATTATATAATGGTATCTTTGATATTTTGTTAAATAACTATAATATCATTTAAAAGAAATATTATTCAATTTTACAGCTTTTTGTTGAGAGAAAATTTTATCATCAATACTTAAAGAAAAGAAACAAAAATCAAAAATTCAATAAATAGCTCAAAAATAGCCAAAATGTGTTTAAAATTATACAATGTATATAAAATATTAATACAAACATTTTGAACAAGTTTTAAGTACCTTAAGTACCTACAGTAGTATTCATTTTGAAATAAGAAATTGATTTTGCGTATAAATTCCCATTTTTCCAATTTTATTTGTTTTACCCAATTATTATTAAATAAAATGCTGGGAATTTGTTTACTTATAATCCTCAAAAATTAGTCACTTTTCTACTAGAATGATAATGGAGTGGACAATTAAGCACTTAAAATTTTAAAATTTCAAAAGGACATAACAAAAAAACCATTGTAAAATTAATACATTCATAACTTTGCTCAGAATCTAAAATGTATGGGATCAACTGCAAAGGGCTATAAGCCCATAATGTAGTACTCCAATTGTTATTTAGAATAAAGGTATGTGTAATAATATTGTTGACTAGATAATCAATTTATAGGCACTTGCAAATATAGTATAGTTCCAATATTGTTAGAGAATTAACATAAAGCCAAAGTTATTAATATTATATTACTATTATAACAATCAATATTATATTAAGTAATTAATTGGTGTTATTTTTGTTTAGAGATTGTTAATTATTGAATTTGTACATATTTGGAACGTTTAGTGCTCGAGACTTCCCCCATCACAAACAATACACCATGCTCCGACTGACCGACAACCATTTTTGTCCACTTACACAAATTATATCACCAGTCATCACAATTTGACATTGTGCTCTTGTCGCATGTGCGTTTTGTACGCTTCGCGATACACAAATGAGCTGGGGCAAAGGTAACAACACAGCCGGCGCATCAAGTCCGAATGCATTAAACGCACATGATACTTCAGCGACGACTGGTTGTTGTTGTACATCTGTCCACAATGGGGGCAGTCCCCACACTGGGCCAGGTGGGATCTGCCAAAAATATGTGTACCGCCTGCATGGCTTATAAGCCGTAAAATACATTCATTTCCAGTAATATGTGGAAAATTTGATTTCTTTTACTTAGAAGAAATTAATAATTAAGTATACTTATATTCTAGTACATATTTATACATTTATATAATATATACTTATTATACTTATATTATTCAATAATGTATATATATTTATATATATATATTACTTTAAAAGAGTATAATACCTGCAGTTGTTAATGATTGTTTCAGATGGACATTGATTTGTCTGTGCTGAAGATAACCAAAATCAATACCACTAGATGTACTTGTGCGGATTTCTAATTAAGTTAATTTCAAATAAACTTAAGTAATAAATTTAATAAACAAGAATTTAAGAAAGGTTAATTACCTTTAGGATCATTTAACATGCGAGAAGCAATTAATGACTTGTCAAAAATTGTTGTTGAATGTGAAGCAAATTCATCTTTTACTAAATCCATGTCTTCATATTCATCAACATCGGGTCCTTGTGCATAAGGATCATCACAAAATTCATCTTTAGATTCATTCTTCTTCTTCTTGAATATAACAGTCAGTATCTACATCGTCATCGACTTTTAATCGACTCAGTATGTCAGTTTCACTACCAGTTGTTTCATCCTGAAAAAAAATAATTAACTAGTCATGGTTAAATTTTAAGATTATTTTATTAAAATATAATTCACCATAAACTCCATGCCATTATCAAGTTGTTTTTTCAATTTTACTGGAAGACACTTCTTTCGCTTTGCAGAAACTTTTTCACTGGGAGATTTGGGAGAATCAGATTTTTCAGTTGAAGTTGATGTATCATTTTTCTCATCTTGATTGTTATTAGTAGACAGTTGCTGAAGTGGAGGCATATTATTTTTTTCTAAGCTCGTTCTGGTCGACTCCTAAACATATACTAACCATTAAATAATTGTATTTAAGTAAAAGACAATATATTATGTACTAGATCTGTATTGATGGTAGAAGCTGCACCGGCAAGACCTCTAATCTGCAGCAATTCTGCAGTCCGTAAAAACGATGCTAATTTTTTCTCTGATATGTAAACAGTGCCTTGGTAGACAAAATTGAGCAATGCCTGAACATCATCTTGGTTTATATCTTTCAATATTACAACTGGATGTCTACAAGGATTATCCTAAAAGTATAACCAAGATATTAGATCACATACACAAAAATCCATTGAAATAAAAAAAAAAATCATATTGAAAATTTTAGTGTAGTTTTTAAAGATAAGGAGTGTTTTCGTTTACCTTGAACACATTTCGAAAGTAAGAACTGCACATAGACAACACAACTTTATGAGCTTTGAACAACTGTCCATCACACGACAATGTTACGTCTACCAGGTCTTCACTAGTGCGAAGGCTGTCCAACTCGGTGACCATGTTCAAAGGATAGTTGTTCCATTTCAAACAGAAGTGATCGGCAGTCATTGTGAACCCAAATCAGCCACAGACGACAGTTGTTATAATCACCAAACCCTATATGGTAGCCAAACAAGAATAATAAACAGTAGAATGAGTGCAAGCGGTTGTAAGTACAAGTGTAATTTGTGCATTTGTGTTCATCCGACAACAGTGTCAATCGCATATTTTGTATCAAAGTACGGACACTGATCGAATATAATAACGCACAGGTAATATTAATAACATGAATACACATTATTATACACCTATACGCGAGTGTGTTTGCGTTGTGCAACTTTAGGTATATCGCTGTAATGTCGAAACAAGAAATGGTGAACTTACCGTGCTTGGGCTGTTCAGAGACATCCGTATAATGGACGCCAAAACGTTGTTCACATTTGACGGGATAAATAGCACGCAAAGGACGAGGCCATTAAAAAACCGAGTTCCGACAAATAACAATCAATGTTCTATTTAAGTATTAATTATTTTTTTTTTTATTATTATTAGGTACTATTACTATTACTATTATTATTATTATTATTAATAACAATTAATTAAATTATTGTTCTTATCTCACTCGACGCAGGTTGACCAGTGGAGGGGACGAACTCAAACTAAACGCACACTGGGCAGGGACGGGTACAGATTTCCCGATTTTGATAAAAACTGATAACAGTGAACCTGATAAAAACAAAAAAGGCTCATACCACCTAAAATTCCAATTCCCACATCGTTTACTAGCGATTAAATAAAAAATTTAAATATCAGTTTAGTACCAATCGTGATTTTTCCAAAAATTCATACCGAGAAATTTAATCTCCTATAAAAAAACCCTGTTTAGTTAGCTTTTAATCATAGACATATAATTTAAAATAATACAATAATAATAAATAAATAATAAATATTAATATGTCTATGCTTTTAATATTGGTGAAGTTAGGTTTTAATCAGTTTAATCATTTATTTGTTATTTAAATATTAATAATAATTTTTTTATACCATATAATTTATATTACGGTTTAGATTAATTTATAAGCAATTTGGCTTTTAAAATACTTACTAGGGTTACTATTGTATTGTAATATATTATATTATTATTATAGTACCTATTCTAATTTAAATTTTTTAATTGAAGAACAGCTTTAATATTAGTGAAAGTATTTAAACTTACTAAGCTATAAAAAATGAATTGTGTATGCATATTTAAATATTTGAAAACTTAGGTAGTGTAATTAAGTTATTTTTAAATATTATTAAATTCTTCTTACGTTTAAATTATATATTATAAATTTTGCTTATTGAATAATGTAGCATATTCAATTACAAAAAATTTAGTAAACCAATAAATTATAGTGTTTATTCATCCAGTAAATGAATTTTCATGAAATAAATTTTATTTGTTTCTTTGTAACTTTATAATAACACAAATGTTTGTGTGAAAAAATATTTTATTTATTTTATATGTTTTATCAATCAAATGCTAAAACAACTTAATAAAATAAAGAGGTGTTGGTTATTGCTTATATGTTTATAGTTTTTTAAATACTTTGTAAACATAATTATTTTTTGAGACAAGTATTTTAGTACATAGCTTGTAATAGGTATTATTTATATAATAACGAAATGGCAGATTGCTAGCTGCAACAGGCAGTTTCTTACATATTTATCAAATTATTCAAATTTATAATAACTATAATATTTATGTACATTTTTATTGTTAACATAATATCATACTTATTCTAGTTAGTAAAAAAATGAACAAAATTATATTTGTATTATTTTATTAAATACTAGGTCACTGACTTATTATTTTTTATTTCTGTTTCAGCCTTGCTTACAGTAGTATAATTTAAACAGCATTATTTCAAAACTCAGTTTGAAAAGCTGAACATTTTTTCTGATTTTGTATCAAGATATTTTTCTTTTAAACTATCAAAATTAATATTTTTAGTATTTAGGTTTTTTGTATTACAAAAATAAAATATTTTTTTTAAATTTATTTTATTCCTAACATTTAAAATTATTTCTAGTGTTTTAATTGTTAATTTTTGGTTAAAATTAATTTTGTGTCAAACTCTTTGTTTAAAATGTATTTATTATATCAACTTGTCCAGTGTTTATAATTTATTTTGTATATTTTTAAAAATTATTTTTTCTAATTAGTTGGAGTTTAATGAGATTCACGTTTTTAAACATCATTATTATTATATAAAATTATGTTTTACTAGATGTTCAAACTCTTTGTCAGTATATAAGCCATAGTTAAGTTAAAGACTTTAACTTAACTTAAAGTTATGCTGTTAAAATGTGCTTAAGCTTATATAACGATCCAATAAGTGTTTTACTACTAATTGTTCTATTATCATTATTAATTGTTTTTGTTCATTTTCTTAGTTGTTAACAATAATTAAATAATAATACACAATCTATGTCAGACATTTTCAACACAATCCTGCTTTCAAAAATAGAGCTCATGTTTAATTAATGTATCTTCTTTAAAACATTTATATTCTTTAAAATATTTTGATTTTATATCATTACTTATATGAAATACATATTATTATTATTATTATTATTATTATTATTGTTAATGCAATTTACAATAATTAGTTAATATAACTTGAAAAAGCAAAAAGTTTATGAATTATTTAACTCTATTCATTTCACCACTTTTATTGGACTTGATATTTAACTTGATAATATTTCTGATGAACAATAAACAATATTATACTACCTATAATAATAATTATTAATTAGTAATCAAAAAAAAGCGGGAATTTATACTAGATTAAGGAGTAAAATAGGCAACTATTATAACAATCTCGGGGGGAAATGATAATAATTTGTTCGCCACTATTTTAGTACAGAGTGTTCTGTATTATCGTATATAGTATTTTATTTCATTAAGACACTTCCTCAAGACAATGGGTTGAAAATCAGTTGAGTCCTGGCAAATCTGTGACATATCACTCTAGTCTATTAATTATGTTTGATTGTTTTGCCTTGGGTTCAACATTTAGTTAATTTAATATTTAGCATGATGTAAAATAAATTGTCTTTATTGCTGTAGTTTTATAGTATATCATATCAATTTATATTATTTATATATTATTAAATAATATATTATTTATATTTATAATTATATAATAACATAATATAAAAATATTTATATTTATAATAAAATATTACATATTTTTATTCATATTAAATAATGGATAAATAATGTAAAATTGATATGATATAATAACGTATGTAATATATAATAATGTCATTTTCTATTTCAGGAAAATTAACTTACATTGAAAATCAGTTTTCAGTTGAGTTAATCAAGTACGGAATAATCTCAGGGTAAATGTTAACATACTTAGCTTGTTTTACTTAATTTAAAATATAATATGAATTATTATTTTATTAGGTGAGAGACGGCATATCAAGATCGGAACGAGTTATTGCCACTCATATTATTGCTCAAAATGTCCAGCGCCTTAATGAACAACAAGACCTCTTGTTGTTTTTGCGGAATACCGGTCATCGTAAAGATGGATACGTTCAAAGGGAAATTGGACCTATGCGCAGCCATGAAGCCGTTGTAATTTAATTTATCAATTCTTAATGTATTATATTTAGGTTATAATCATTAATTATTATTTATTATTGATTTGTACTAAGTTATATTTTTAATTGTTATATAATTTATATAGGTATTGTATTTCTTTATAATATTAATACATAGTAAGTAACTACTTTTATTGTTTTATGTTAAATCATGTTTTGTTTTAATTACTTTCAAAGTGTTACATTTAATTACTTTTCTAATTTTTATCTCTTGTTATATATTTTATTTTTATTTTATATTATATTTTCCTTTTACTATACCTAAAGTGATATTAGATATTAAGTATATATTTTGTTTTTTTTATAATAAAAAATCATATTTGTTTTTAACATTTTTAAATTAATACATTTAATTAATTACCTATTTTACTTGCCTGTTGTACACTGTTACATAGGTTGTAACCATTATATACAATTGCATATACAAAATCTATTACCTGATAAATTTGTCTAGTTTTTCAATATAACTAACTACCTATTTCATCATTAATAAGTACATACTGAGTTTGAAATTTTCTAAGCTAAGTTAAACTGTTCAATGACTGTGTTGTAAAACTTTGAATTTTGTGTTATTTTGAATGTGTATGATTCAGTATCCCTTCAAATTCTTCTTTTTTTTGTATTATTTGTATTTACTATACTATAATCAATATTATTCATATTCTCCACACAAAGTTTGTTCCAATATAATATAGCAAAAATCCTTGTGTTATAGTGGTGTGCTTATGGAGTAGGTATACTTCAATAGTATATAAAATCTACAGAATACACAAATGATAACCAATAGCCAATAACTATGAACGACTTACAAAAACCACATCTAAGGAGAACTGTTTAGATTTGAAATTTGTATACTGTACACTGTAGTGAAATTATTATTCAATTAAACAAAACAAAAAAATGTAAAATACTTTACGTGTGTGAAGTTGGGTGACTAAAGTCATGACAAAATAAATTTATTTTGTCATGGTATTTCGTATGTTAGGTAACCATTGCAAACTATGAAGCCACTGAGCATGGTATAGCCATGCATGTTTTCAGTTGGCAAAACATTACTCATTACTTTAATCTTACAAAATGTATTAGGAAAATTCGGAATGACAGTTTTAAAAAGTTAAATAAAATAATAATAATTCTAGAAAGTTCGTGAAAGATAATTTGTGTTTTTTTTTAATAAAAAACAATTAAACATTAAACATTAAAACATAAATTAACAGGTAGATAGTACCAAATATATTATGTACCTACTTACTATAATATAATGTATAAACATGTAAATAAAATTCATCAAATACCTTGGTGGATTGGTATTTATAAATTAAAATAAAAGATAATAGTATTGATTAGGTATTATTATTATTATATTAGGGATTAGGTATTCTTTACATAAAATTGTCAACAATATAACTATAATGACTAGTCAATAAACTTTCTTCGGAACATTTATTATTTTTAAGAATATTATTATTATTTATTATTATATATAAAAAATTAACTATAGAAATATTGTATGGCAGTTAAATCTAATCCATTTCCTTTATAATATATTATCGTGTAAGTATTTAACTTATTTAAATATTTAGATAATAGTGATAATACCTATTATTACCTATTTATTTTTAACCGATTACCTACTTTATTTTCATGCGGATATCCTGTTAAAGTTATTGGTACTATAATAGTTAGTAGGTAATAGCATTGATTATACTCACATAATATTATATAATATATTTATTGGTTAGCAATTATATAGCGTAGTAGCGCACGTATTGAATAAAGGGTAAGATTTTGTTACACGAAAAATAATATTTTCTAAATGATGTTTGTACTGATCATTTGATATATTTATAATTTTAATAATTGTTGAAAATAAAATCAATAATATATACTTACTTTTTTTAAAGTTAAAATAAAATAGATAAAAATTTAAAATATTTTAACTTAAAACATTTAAATAAT
The DNA here is from genome assembly GCF_020184175.1 of Aphis gossypii. NCBI lineage: Eukaryota > Metazoa > Arthropoda > Insecta > Hemiptera > Aphididae > Aphis > Aphis gossypii. The sequence continues at coordinate 31,597,355 of NC_065530.1, read as the reverse complement.
GTACATGATATTATTATTATTAGGTATTGTTTAATTTTGCGGATCTCCACATTATTTTGATACAATTGCAGTAATAATAAATTAATTAGTGGTCGTTGTCCGTTGATGTAGTAACAAATATTGTATTGTTGTCAGGGTAGCTAATAATTATTATTATAAGTGTGTTATTACGACATAAGTTTTTACAAGTGTCAAGTTAATTTTACTTATCGTTTGTAATTTTGTTTCGCTCAAGTTAGCTATTTGTAAAACAATTTTCTTGATGTATTTATCAAAAATCGGAAAATGGGTTATGCAATTCAACCAAAGTAAGTGATGGTTTTAATAAAATATTACCTATTGTTGATTAAATTATTATTTGCTCCCATCAAATTTTTAATATATAATAATTTTAAGAAGAAATTACTGATTGAAATGGTTTTCGAGTACTACAAACATACATAAATGTAGGTACAGCGTCCATTTGCTAATTTCTGTCTAGTAGATAATTATATTATCCCGAAAAATAAATAATTCATAAAATCCATCAATTTCTTCAATTATTATTTATTTTAATAAAAATCCGTACCATATATTTATTTGATTGAAATCAGATACCTATAGTATTTTTTTTTTTTTTTTATAAAATACTCAATACTCATGTATAATATCCAGAATACTTAATTTAAATAAAATACCGGCTTAAAAAGTTTAAGTAAATTATTTTACTTATATTTATAAAACCCATAGTTAGGATAGCAAGTGGTATTGTAAATTCTAATTTATTGCTTTTATCCCATATACTGGGAGACCGAAGGGAATCTGACGTTTTTCACGTTTTAATTACATTCGGGGGGATGGACTCCATCCACTCGACGCGCGACGTGATCTTTCACTGGGTATCGACGTTTCCGCGGATCCGGTGCAGATGTGTTGTAGGTATGTCTCATTTGCGTACAGTCTATTTTCAGTTACAAATATTTCTCACTTGCGTACAACGTAATTACTCAGAATAACATCAATTGTCATTTGCGTACACACTCATTTCCCTTCACACTTGGTCAGGCTTAGGACTGGCAAAATATTTTGACAATGAAAATGTGACTGCGCGCTTATCGTCACTCGTCGTTAAGCTCCTCGGCGCCGTCGCTCCGCTCCGCAAATCGAAAATATCCCTCGATTTGGTATTCAACGTCACCTCAAGTAGATATAGGAAATACATTTTAAGCTGTGTACGTAAATGCGACGTACGCATCTGCACCAACACCGACGTTTCCGTAGGTACCTATTTAATTTCAGTTATAAGTAAAAAATAATTGAGTACTGTTAATTTCAAACACGTAAGATTCCTGTCGGTCACCTGCATGTATATAAATAACATACTTTTATAGGAAGGTGCTGGTAATCTTATTTTTATATAGATACCTAATAATAGGTTGTCACTAGATCAAATATGTTAAGTTAAAACTGAAAATTATTTATTTTATTATTGTTTTGATCTAATATTGTCTTAACTTTTTGGCCATTTTAACAGGAAAATAAATATTTTATAAATTAACTTAAATAAAACCTTCAGTTTGTTTAATTTTGATTAATAATACCTAATAATTAAACTATTAAACCATAATTATTATTATTATCATTATTAATAATTACTAAAGTTATTATAATATTATATAATAATAATCTAACCAACTGTATTTTATAATGGTACACGTACAAGCAACTCAAAAATCAAAATAAAACCAGCAAATCTTTAATATATAAGTTATATAACAATACTTACCCTACTTAGTATTTACCAACATTCCGTGTTGTTTATAAATAAATTGTTTATATTATTTTTTTATGTTTTCTTTAATTTTAGAATTGTTTATGAATAAGTAATAACAATATCAAGACAAAAAGTATTTCTTTAAATTCAAATCTGTGTGAATTTTCCAACAACAATAATTCAAATACTGCTGTAAATAAATTTCTCCCAATATCATACTACAGGAGCGGACTGGGAAGCGGTCAGCCCACTAATAAAAGTAATAATATAATAATAAATAATAATTAATATTTAATTAATATTTCTGTATTTTTATAAAAGATATTAAAAAAGTGCAATTATAAAATTATAGAGGTCTTTACTAGTGACCGTATAGCTCCGTACCGTCAAGCTAGTACAGGCTATAGAATAGTCCACCGACCCAGTCCAATACTGTCATCATATTATTCCAACACATCAACACTATTATCGGAAACATTATGTCCTAAAATTAAAGAAGCTATAGAAGCCGCCAAGCTAACATGTCAAAAAAAGAATACCGTTAATGGAGCACAAACAATAGATAACAAGTCGAAATTGAAAGCAGTCGAAGAAGAGGAACGTAAGGTAAATGCAGAAATAGAAGAATGTATAAGAGAAAGGAAAATGCAGCTAAGTAATGCCGGTAAAGCTTCAGATGATACATGCAATCTAGTTGATAAGGCTCCTGTTCTAACAGATAAATTTGAAATTGGAGTAAGTTTAGATATCTTGTTTTATGTTTGAATTATTATTGTATTTATTATTTATTATATTTACCATAACAATTATTTATAGAAAGTAACGTCAACTGATTTAAAAACATTAGAATGTGCTATTGAGAATTTGTGTTCATATGGTTAAGCTTATAGACATTAGATAGTATTATATTTATAGAAGTACTTATATATAATATTATTGTTATTTATATTATCGTGATATAATTAATACAAAATGTCAAAATTAAACACATCGTTGTCGTCCGATTTAAGCTATAAAATTTACCGCACATCGCATAAGCTTCTATTGCCGCCAATCCGTTGTGATGATATTACTCATATATTTTAATATTATTAAACTTACAGTTTATACGGTAAACCGGTATTTTTATGTGCGATTCACAATATCGCATAAGCTGCGGCGTTGCATAGGCGTACATAGCTATCCATATACCCCGTATAATAAAATCACGAGTAGATAACGATATTATAAAAAAACTATGCAAATAATTTTAATAATAATTAAAAATATATTTGATTGTTAATTTGTTGATGTGTAATATACTATATACTAAAATATGTTCTTATTTATTTTGTAAATATATATGTACTATATAAATATATAAATTGTTCATTTCTGTAGGGAGTGCGACCGCACCATCGCTCATATGCACGGGCCGCCAATAGTTGTCAACAACAAAACCCCAAAAGGACTGTGCCACCACCGAAGAAATTAAAAGTAAGTGATTACTTTTAGCCTCTGCTGTAAGTCAGGTTTAGAGTGGGTCACTATTACGTTAAATTTAAATTATCATTATTATTATTTAATAAATCATTATTCGTTGTATACTTGTATACGAAAAACGATTTTGAATGGAAAGGTTAGGTTAGTGTCGTCGACAGCTGTCATATTAGGTCAATCTCGACATCACGTCCGCCGGGGCATCACCGTTTTCCATCAAAATTGACCTTTCCGTTTACCGTCAGTACAAAAATATATATTTCATTTTACTGCCACCACAAATTTCAGTTTCTATACTTTGGTAACCCCTCGGTAATGATTTTTAAAATAACAAAAATCATTAGGTAATCAATTTTTAATTAAATATTAAAAAAACAAAGTGATTGTTTCACCGATGACTTTATGAGCGAGTTCCGATCGATGAAAGACTACAAAAGTTTGCTGATTATTTTGTAGAAATATATATTTTTGAAGATTGTATTTATCCTTCAAAACTTTGGGCACTTACATTTTCAGAACTTATATATTGCAAGATAAGCAGCATCGGTGAACAAAAAACGCCGCGAAACCAAATTTTAAGACGACAAAAAAAACCAGAATTTAATTAACCAGTATAGAAGGGGAGAAATATGGCGATATACATTTGTTACGTTTGTTTTTTGTAAAATCATATATTTAATTAAAAATTGATTACCTAATTATTTTTGTTATTTTAAAAATTATTACCAAGGGGTAACCAAAATATAGAAACTGAAATTTGTGGTGGCGGTAAAAGGAAATATATATTTTTGTACTGGCGGTAAACAGACTTGGTGGTTAACGGAAATGTCGATTTTGGCGGAAAAGTAGATCACCCCGTCCGCCGTACACTCGTAACAGTACAATATTGTAATAATTATCGGTGTTATAAACGGTGACCCGCCTACTCACTTTTTATCTTGTTCTTTTATGACACGATATCTTCACATTTTCTTTTTTGCAGAATGGAATCAAAATGATCCTTTACGTAGCGTTTTGCACTGTTTCCAATGTTCTTTTTAGTATGTTTGGCGTACGGTATACACGAATACGCTCTTCAGCAGGACGTGCTTGTGTTAACAAAAGACAACTTCCAAAGTATTATCTCGTCGTCTGAATATGTGCTTGTCAACTTTTGTAAGTAAACGTTATATTCCTGTTGTATTTACAAACTCTGAAACCGTTTCGTTAGAAAATGTCACAACGATCCATTTAATTATAGTACGGCCAGCGAAAAATGAGCCGCGATACCAGTGCTCCGGGTGGCCGAATTTCGTCAGGGTTACTAAAACTTTTCGTCACCGATTGCTTTTCACTCGCCGTACCACGCCATAGTTTCAAATGGAGAACCCCTAGTTACACTAAAATTCACCACTAGCAACGCGACGGTCACGGCTTATTTTTCGCTGGCCGTACTATAAGCGATTTAACTGTATGACACATAGGTTTTCCCATCGACAATAATATGTGTATTACAGTACTTACATCTTCAACTGTTTCATTATTCCATACAGAAAAATATCTAATATCATTTGGACCAAAATGTAATTCACATACATGTGATGCTAGAGATGCTGGTTTACCATTTACTATTTACCATTTACCTTACTAATAGCTTGTTTCCACACATTCCAATCTTTTCATCTTTATGTAAAGAAAAAAAAGTATTTTTTTCTATTTTCAGCTTTTGCGATTTGGGCAGTTATAATACAACATAAAATTAACCAATTTTTTTTTTTATTAAAAAAAAATGTATATTGATTATCAACATTTCAAAGATTTTCATATCAGCATTTTATATACAAAGTACATATACACTGACAAATTATCAAATCAAAAGTTTGTAAATAATATACCTATTATATTATATTTATTATATTATAATATTATTTCATATATTTTCTGAATAAAAAAAAAACCGCGAAAAGAACATAACTGTTTCACATAGATATGGTTAGTGTGGCTAAAAGGTGGAAAATCCACCCGTAACTTCACCACTCTACATACTTTTAGGAAACGTTATTTTATCTCCTGTCCAGTTCCCTATATCTTGGTTCGTGATATTTATAGAAAAGTGTTATCGAAATATTAATAACATGATTTCTTATTAGATAAAGTTAAATAGTTTTATCTGTTAATTTATTATAATGAATAGGTAATGATTATATTATATAATATATATAAAATATAATATAATATCATTTATAATACATGGCTATTATGTTAAATAACTTCATCCCATTATTTAACCACATCCTATATATTATAATTATTTATGCAATAATGCTATCAAGTATATATTTTACTTGCCATAAGTTGCATCATACATTGTAGTATGTACAATCTATTTTTCACAAAAATCAATTTTTTTTGTTATTTTTGACAAACTAATTAAGACACTTAGATACCTACTATTTTCTATAATCATTTCTTTTTAAACAATAAAAAACTTTTGTAATTTGAATATTTAAAACTATTAATTTTGTTTAGTCTAATATAATAACTGATAAAAAAGAAAAAACGTTGTCAACTTTTTAACCAATTACAAAGGAATTTTCAGTTTTTCTATGAAATTAAAACAAATTGTATCTATACTTACCATTTTATTTAAGGTTATGCGTAACTCCTAATTGCTTATAATATTAATAATATTTGGCATATTATGCTGTTGCTATTGATTATATTATTATAACGGCATAAGAATTATAAAAACCAAATAACAGTTAAACTAAATTTTGGTTATTTTGTGTACATTTTGTAGATGCACCATGGTGTGGTTATTGTAAACAATTAGCACCAGAATATGAGAGTGCAGCCCAGCATTTAGCTCAAAATGAATTATCAGTTAAATTGGGCAAAGTAGATGCTACTATTGAGAGGGACTTAGCTGAACAGTTTGGTATCCGAGCATATCCAACTTTGAAGCTCTTTAAAAATGGAAAACCAATTGACTACACAGGTACACAAAAAATAATTTGTTGTCTGTTTGGAAGTATTATTTCCAAAGTATTTATGACATAGTCGTTTTATAATAACTATATTTATTATTTTGTATTTTAACATTGCAGGTGGCCGAACCAAGGATAAAATTATTCAATGGGTAACAATGAAGTCTGACCCAACTAAAAATGTTTTGAAATCAGAAGAAGAATTGAAATCATTCATTAAAAGCAAAAATGTTACTATTGTTGGTTTTTTCGAAAATTTTGATTCAGATGCAGAAAAATTCTTTTTAAAATTGGCTGACTCTCCTTATAATTATCGAGTTGGTCTTGTGACAGATTATTCTAAATTTTCTGATTTAGAACACAAGGATAAATTTGTTGTATACAAAAAAGTAAGCTTTAAAATGTTAATATGTTATTTATTATTAAAGTACTACCTAAATATTTTGGTTTTAATTTTAGTTTGGCGAAAAGAAACTTGTATTGGATGGAGATATTTCTAAAATTGAAGACAAACTATCTATTTTTCTTTTTTCATTATTTTCCTTTGTGCGATTTAGACCAGACCTATGTAGTGAATATGATAAACAAAGTTTAAGTTCCTTTAGAGATGCGAATGTTTGTCACATACGTCAACACAGTCAAAAAAAACCATCTGAACCGTCTGAAAAAAATATATAAAAATAAAACAATTAAGTATAGGTAATATAATATGAATTGTGATATATGATATAAATACATTCATTTTTCAGAATATATTCATATTATATGCTTATTCTATATTTTAATAATTTATTACATATAAATATATAATAATTTTCTTCAGACAATAATAATTATGTTAGTTAATAAGAATATCACAAGCAAAACTCAATGTTATTAATACCTACTTAAGCTATTTGAAAATGAAACAATTGTTTTTCCTTTAGTTTATTTGTTCACCAGGTATTAAATTTAATGAAATAATAAATGTATTAGGTTCTACATCAAACTTGCATATATTTGTAAATTACTTGATGTGTAGAATTTTTAACTGAAATCTCTAAAAATTAATCTTATAAAAACATGATGATCTCATGTTAATAGAGCTAAATATTTATTTAAAACATTTTATTAATACCAAAAACAAAATTAATTTTCAAAAAAAAGTCCAGAATTATTTTTATTAGTACCTATTTTTAAAAGAAACATTTAATTCCATAACAGTTAGATGCTTTCTACTAATATTTCATATCCTATTAAGTGCTTAAATTATATACTGTATGTCTGTTTATTATATTTTTTGTATTCATATTAATTATTATAATATAAACACTTTTATAGACTGTGTGATTTATAATAAAATTGTTGGTGTTAGAATTATGAAAGGTCAAAGGACCTGTCTACAACAGAACTAAACATTTATTTTATAATTTTATAAATGATAATACAAATCTTTTTAATTTAAGTTTTTGTTGAGATATATTATAATAAGCAGTATTTGGTCGACCAGCAATATAGAAACTAGTGGCACGCATTATTTTGTCGTCATGACTCATGAGAACTCATTCTGTTTTTCTATTAATTAGCTGAAAACCGTATATATATTAAAACCGTATATATTATTATAACGGCATAAGAATTATAAAAACCAAATAACAGTTAAACTAAATTTTGGTTATTTTGTGTACATTTTGTAGATGCACCATGGTTGTGGTCATTGTAAACAATTATCATCAGAATATGCGAGTGCAGCCCAGCATTTAGCTCAAAATGAATTATCAGTTAAATTGGGCAAAGTAGATGCTACTATTGAGAGGGACTTAGCTGAACAGTTTGGTATCCGAGCATATCCAACTTTGAAGTTCTTTAAAAATGGAAAACCAATTGACTACACAGGTACACAAAAAATAATTTGTTGTCTGTTTGGAAGTATTATTTCCAAAGTATTTATGAAATAGTCGTTTTATAATAACTATATTTATTATTTTGTATTTTAACATTGCAGGTGGCCAAACCAAGGATGAAATTATTCAATGGGTAACAATGAAGTCTGACCCAACTAAAAAAGTTTTGAAATCAGAAGAAGAATTGAAATCATTCATTAAAAGCAAAAATGTTACTATTGTTGGTTTTTTCGAAAATTTTGATTCAGATACAGAAAAATTCTTTTTAGAATTGGCTGACTCTCCTTATAATTATCGAGTTGGTCTTGTGACAGATTATTCTAAATTTTCTGATTTAGAACACAAGGATACATTTGTTGTCGGAGCCACATGCACTACCTACACTGTTGTTGTTGGTACCTCTGCGTCGGTGCCGGAGCTCAACATGACGCGTTGTCTGTGTTCGCGTACGTGCGTTGTCCGCCATATCGTTTTTGGCACGAGAGCCGTATTGCCACATGTGTGCGTCGCTTTCTCTTTTTCGTTTTTTGTGCGTGTCGGCCGTGTCGTCGGCTTGTTGGCGCGATTTTTGTGCTGGGCGCTTCGCTCGCGAAACCCATCGTTTGCCGAGTGCTTTCCGTTTCGGATCCTCGTCCTTTGCGGGCCTTGTCGGTCGAAATGATCATAGGACAGTGGTGCTCGTCGGTGACTCATTGACGCGGTCAAGATTCCTGCGTGTCCAACATCTCGCCGTGTAGGTTAACGCCAACACTAGGTGTCTAGACGATTGTTCGAATCAGAAAATAATGAAGAGTACCCGTCCGTCCAAAGCGTAATCAAATTCGTCAGGTCACGGCTGCAAGTGCTTGAAAATGCAGGTGCCCGATCTTCGGGAAGCTCTTCCAAATCCTATACCAAGCCGAAACTGCAAGGATCTCGTCGAGATACAAAGGTTGCTTTTGTTTCAGCAACAAAACCTGTACAGGCAAAATGCCATTTATGCTCCGGTGCCCATCGTTTGGCCGATTGTAGTAAATTTAAAGCGGCGTCCGTTGACGACCGGTACAATACTGTCTGCACCCATCGTCTCTGTATGGTTTGCTTTGGGGAAGGGCATATGTCTCACAAGTGTCCTGCCTCGTGCTCGATTTGTAAGCGGAGACATCACGCGTTATTGCATCGAGATGCAATCGTGAAGAAGCCCGCTCCGCCAGCTGCTCTGCTAGGTCGACATGAAGCGCCCACCGTTTTATTAGGTACTGCTCTGGTACACGTTCGGGATACAGTGGGGAGCTTTAGGACAGTGCGTGCTCTGATTGATTCCGCATCACAGATTAGTGCGATAACTTCCGATTGCTGTGACAGACTAGGTCTACGACCTTCACGTTGGACTGTTCCGGTTTCAGGTCTTTCTGGGCAGAAGGTCCCGGATGTACAGGGCCTTGTTCAATTGGTGGTTCAACCTCGAAACTCCTCTTCGCCGTCCATTCAGGTTAAAGCTTGGGTTCTGTCTTCAATCACGTCTGATATGCCAGCTAGGCAACTACCGAGTCAAGTTCGAGCTAAGTGCGGCGACTTGTTCTTAGCCGACCCGATGTTTGACAAACCAGCTCCGGTAGAATTGCTCATTGGAGCGGATATTTTTCCTCAAGTTTGGAATGATAAAAGTGATTCGCTTGGTCCAGGTTACCCATCAGTGTATAGTTCTATTTTCGGTTGGGTATTGATCGGGCCTGTCCAAACTCATCCTGATCTGGGTGCTCAATCCATGCTTGTGTCGTTGGTGTCGTCCATGGAAACCTTGATGGAGAAGTTTTGGAATGTCGAGGAACCTGAGGCTGCTCCGCCTCAGTTCACGGAGAATGGGTTGTGTGAAGAGTTGTTCCGCTCTGAGATGTGTCGAGATTCTAGTGGTCGATTCTCTGTCCCTCTCCCCTTTCGCTCAGGTCGGCCAGTTAAAGCTTTTCCAGGTTCTAGACAAGTGGCTTTAAACCGATTCCTGAATTTGGAGCGAAAACTGTCTTCAGATTACATCCTGTACAACGCATATCGGAAGTTCATGGCCGAGTATGAGGAATTAGGACATATGTCCCTTGCTGAAGGTGATGGCCAATACTTTATCCCTCATCACGCGGTGCAGAAGGCCGAGGCTGGTGAATTAAAGTTGCGTGTGGTTTTTGATGCCTCAGCGAAGTGCCATTCTGGTGTGTCCCTTAATCAGTGCTTGTCGGTTGGTCCGAAGCTACAACAAGACATTGTTGATGTTTTAGTCGGATTTCGGGTTCATAAGGTGGCATTTACGACCGATATATGCAAGATGTACCGTCAGATCGAGGTGTTACCACAATATCGAGGATACCAATATATCCTGTGGCGAGACTCGCCTCAAGTAACGGTTAAGGAGTACACGCTCAATACGGTCATGTACGGGGTAAATTGTGCTCCTTATTTAGCTCTGCGTGTCCTTCAATATATTGCCGACACAGACTGCGAAGATCTTCCAGACGTGCAACGTGCTCTACGTAATCAAACGTACATGGATGATATTTGTGTTGGTGCCGAATCGCTGGAGGCAGCTCAAGCCCTTCAAAGCAACCTGATCCGGTTGCTAGGTCGAGCTGGCCTGGAGTTGAAGAAGTGGGCAAGCAATGCTCCTGAACTTTTAAGTAAGCTGAAACCAGAGGACTGTTCGACAGACCCTCTGACGTTTGATCAAGACAACTCTGTGCAAGTGTTAGGAATGCGTTGGAATCCAAGTGGTGACTTCTTTTCTTTTTACACAAGTAATTTCAAGTTGATTCTCACAAAGCGAGGTGTGTTGTCGATGATCGCTAGGATTTTCGACCCGCTAGGTCTGCTCTCACCAACTATCTTTTATGCTAAAACGATTATGCAACGTCTGTGGCTCGCGCAGGTTGACTGGGACGGTCAGATCCCCGAGGATATTGCAAACGATTGGTGTGGTTTCTATCATTCGTTGAGTTGGTTGCGGGAAATAAGGATTCCTCGTTATCTCGGTAGCTCGACCGGTTGTAGCTACAGTCTTTGCGGATTTTGCGATGCATCTGAGAAGGGTTATGCGGCAGTGGTGTATCTCCGTGTGACTGATCCGTCCGGAGCTACATCTATTTACCTGTTAGGTGCTAAGACGAAGTTAGCTCCAATGAAAGCTATGACAATTCCGCGTTTGGAATTGAGTGGTGCGGTGCTCCTCGCATTGTGGTTAACTAGACTTAAGCGTATTCTGGAAACACAGTTGGTGTTGTCGGATGTGTTCGCATGGTCTGATTCGTCTATTGTGCTGTCATGGCTTAACAACCCGCACAGTCGTATAAGACGTTTGTGTCTAACAGAGTCTTCCAAATCCAGTCCGTGTTACCTGGTTGCAGCTGGCAACATATTCGCTCTGACATGAATCCAGCCGATTGCGCCTCGCGTGGGCTCCCTCCTTCCGAGCTTCGGAAGTGCACACTTTATTGGAAAGGTCCCAGATTTCTGAAGTCTCCGGTTGAAACTTGGACCCAGGATTTCTCGTGCCTAGGTCTGGAACAATTGCCAGAAACGAAACCAGTGTGTTTGCTGACGCGTGAAGATCCACCGTGTGAATGGGCCATTCGATTTTCGTCTTTTAACCAGATGATCCGTGTGACAGCTCAGGTCCTTCGGTTCATCCAGATGTGTCGAAAGAGAAGTGTTGAGTTAGGCTACCTAAGGCAGTCGGAATTAGATGCAGCTGTGCAAGTCGTAGTTAAGGTCGCTCAGCGTTGCTACTTAAGCGATTTGGTCGGCAGTCTGTCTAAAGGGACTACGATTCCGTCCAAGTCTTTGGCTCGCCTCTGTCCGTTCTTAGATTCAGCTAATTTGGTTCGCGTGGGTGGTCGTATGCAGAATTCTAATTGGTCCGAGCGGCGCAAGCACCCTATGTTGATCCCGAAAGAATCCCACTTGGCCGTTCTGATCGTTCGTCATTGGCACCTCTATGCATGTCATGCTCGACCTCGTTTGCTTATCGCTCTTGTTCAGCAACAATTTTGGGTCATTGGGATCCGTCTTATAGTGCATCGGGTGATTCGAAAATGTTTAATTTGTGCAAAGATGTCGGCTGCTAATCCTCAACCCATCATGGCAGATCTGCCAAGCTTCAGGGTTCGCGAAGCACATCCCTTTTCTGTGGTAGGGATTGACTACGCAGGTCCTTTACAAATGAAAGAGCTCAGCTTGCGAAAGGCGCGCATTGTAAAGGTCTATATCGCAGTTTTCGTCTGTATGACTACCAAAGCTGTGCATTTAGAGTCCGTAACTGCTTTGTCTACAGAGGCGTTTCGATTAACGCTTGATCGGTTCGTTGCTCGTCGTGGTTTACCGGCTTCCATCTATTCGGATTGTGGCACCAATTTTGTTGGTGCAGCTCGTCAGCTCAGGCACTTAGTCAACCACCCTGATAGTAGAGATCAGTTGGCTGGTTATATCGCGTGCGAATGGCACTTTAATCCTCCGGGTGCTCCCCATTTTGGAGGAATCTGGGAAGCGGCCGTCAAATCCGCCAAATCTCTGCTTTTACGCGCCATGTCTTCACAAGTTTGGACGTTGGAGGAGCTTACAACAGTCTTGTGTCGGGTGGAAGCAGCCATGAATTCGCGTCCGTTAGTACCCGCTTCGCCTGATCCGAATGATCTAGAATGTTTAACACCGGGTCATTTTTTGGTCGGTCGCCCTCTTATGTCTATGCCCGAACCGGTTGAGACTGACACTGATATAAGACTACAGACTCGCTGGAAGCTCCTCCAGCAGTCTTGTCAGTTTTTCTGGCGTCGTTGGTCCCGCGAATATTTGAATACCCTCCGGGCTCGTGGTAGGTGGACAAAATCTGAGACCAATGTCGAAGTTGGCACCATGGTTATTATCAAGGTAAATGATACCCCCCCGCTCACGTGGCCGTTAGGTAGAATCATTGAGGTCTATCCAGGTCCAGATCAGGTGGTTCGAGTAGCTAAGGTTCTCACTAAACAGGGGGTGATCACCAGACCTGTAGTCAAGTTGGTTCCCTTACCTACCGACCCATAGTTTCCTTTTTTTAAAAAATATATATATAGTGCTCCCTTCCATGTACACATTTTTTTATTTATGTATGTATACTATGATCATTAGTTAGTTAATAGTTATATTAGCCACACCGCCTGCTACCACTGTTTTCGTCTGCTGCTCTGCCTCTGGACCGGCGTGTGATGGATAACATATGCTCAGAATATTTTTTTTATGAACTCAAGTTGTGAGTATTTCTAATTGTTAATATTAAGTATTGTATTGTTCCTATTTATAAAAAAAAAAAAATGTTATTGACGATAGTTCCTATCATGCTCATACTCAACCATATTTATTTGTTTATGTTTTATTAATGTTATATTTTTATTAATGGCTCTATTGATATTGTGATGGTCATTGAAGTAGTATACATTTGTATGTTCTGCGCACTTTTGACTGCGGAGATTGCAAATTTTTAAGGGGGATTTTTCCCCTCAAACTTTTTTTTTCTCCGCTCTACCAGACTGCGGTGATTTTAAAATTTTTAGGTGGATTTTCCCCCTCAAACTTTTTTTTCTCCGCTGTACCAGAAAAAACACTGATTTTCAAAAACCATAATGTATGTTCTGCGCACTTTTGACTGCGGAGATTGTAAAATTTTAAGGGGGATTTTCCCCCTCAAACTTTTTTTTTCTCCGCTGTACTAGTAAAAAAAACACTGATTTAAAACCAATTATTTTTTCCCCTGTTACACATAAAGTTTAAACAGTGTATACACTATTTATTTCCCGTGTACACAGACGGAGTATTCCGCTACAACCAATAAATTTTTTTCTATGTTACACATAAAGTTTAAGCAGTGTATATACACACTTCATAATTATATTTTTTAGTCATGTTTTTTTTTAAAAATAAAAAATAATACGTTTTGGTTCAAAATAAAAAAATATATATTTATATGTATTGTCTCATTATTCTAAATTAATTTAAATTGATTAAACTAGTTTTCTTACTTCTCTAGTAAAAGGTACATATTCTACAATGCGATCATGAATTAATAAACAATAAGCAGTTACACCTGAAAGAGATTCTGATGCTTCAATTTCTAATTGAACATCTACTGATGAAGCTGTAGCTGAATCATTCTGTTTTGACGTATCGATAACAATAATTGGAGCTTGCGTTAGAAATGTAGATGGGCTTAATATCGGGTTCCGAATACTTTTTTCATAGTACGATTCTTGAAACGATGATGTATACATATCATATAATAAGGTAAAATTATTTTTAGCAAAATCCAAATTTAAATTATCATAAGGATATGCTATTGAGTTTAAAAATACTTTTACATTAGTTATATTACAATGATCGAATACACCACAATCTTTTTCTAACGAATTTTTACGTCCCTTTTGTAATCCGATTATAATGAATCGAGGTTTTTCTAATTTTGAAGCAGTTTTTAGGTTCCATACAACTTTTTTTGTGGTTCCGAGTTCAGGATATTCAAAAGTTTCAAAAGATCTGAACGGGATAAACAAACTTTTTCTTTTTCAATAAGTTTTAATAATTTTAACCTTTCTTCATCATCAACAGTAATATGTGGAACCTTCCAAACTATTTTTTTCAAAACAACTTTTCCAGAATTTGTACTTCCACTAGTAATTACTTTTAGAGCGTTTAAATCGCTATGACTTCGAGTTAATATTAGTTCTAATCTAGAATTAACTAATATCTTTTTAAAGTCTTCAAATAGACCTAACCAATATTTTAACGGAATGCATGCACTAAATTCTCCATTACTATTTGCTGGGTTTGAACTATTTTTAAATATCCAACCAGCATTTTCATAACAATTATAATTATCAGGTGTACCTGATAGATAACCTTTTAACGAACTGGTAATACCAAGTACACGTGTACTATCTACTTCTATTCCATTGATTTCAAGTCGTATTTGTTCAAAGAGATAGGAAAAACCGTTATTAGTAAGTTTTACTTTTCCAGCATCTGATACTTCACCTTCTAAATATATAAAGCTTTCATTCAGATACGGATAAACATCTGTTTGTTGGATTGATATACGTATTTCATCATTATTATTAAATGAAGTTGTATACGGTGTATATGAATGATATTCGATTTTCGTAATTTTAGAATCGGTTTCAAACGGTGAACTTATATCTAAAATATCACTTTCTGGCATTCTGCTTTAATTTATAACCTAAAGCCTTTAAAATTGTTTTATTTTTCGTTGTTATTTTTTTTACTTTATTCGATGTTACCGGTAACGCTTTAGTTATATGACTAGCAAGATTTATCTTTTGTAATGGGCTTATATTAAATTTTAATCCCATCTTAAGATCCGTAACGTTTAATATGTAGATTGATTACTAATTTTTCACCTAAATTGTTTATCGGATTATGATCTTGATCAACTAATTGTATAGTTATTAAATCGATATTTGTTTTATTTAATTTATAATATATTAGGTTAGTTGGAGATTGAATCAGCTTCGCCCCTATGTTCTCAGTAGGAGAAAACTCATAAATTGAATGACTTGGCATGTGGTTGTTGAATGAACCTTGAGCTATACTGCACATTACTTTTATTGAATTAACATTGTTTAAATTTACCACTTTCTTTGAACGATGACCATCAATGTTTTGCAAGTGTGGTTCATAATTTGTTTTTTCAAATCCTAATAAAGGTCCTATACTGTTTGCTACGTTAAAACGTATTGTTGCATTACTGAATATGGTTGTCTTAAAATCTACTTGATCAATCCCGATATCAAAAGTTATTTTCTCTGTTAGTTGTATTCCAATGTATTCGTTAACATTATGAAAGTCATCTATTTGCTTTAAAATTTGATTTTTAATATCCTTAATACCGTAACACCCTTTTTCAGTGTGATAAAACAGGTTGGAAATTTATTATTATTTAGTAAACGATCGGGGTTTTCTAAATGTATTTCAAACTGGTTATTAGTTTCATTTATGTTTGGAAATGTATTATATGTTTGTAAATTTAACAAAGCAATTTCCGAGTCATCGTACACATCAATTGCTGGAAAATAATGTACAGATAATGTAGTTGTATTACCAGTTAAACTTAATGTAATTGATTCATACATTGTAAAAATTCAAGACATAAATGTCCACAATTAAATGAATTAAAATCTTGATAATTTGAATAGTTATATATAATCGTGTTTCCTTTGAAATAGTTTTGTAATTCAATTGGTGGAGGTAAATCACCGAAGCTATCAAAATATACAACCTTATCTTTAATTTTGTAAAACGCTACCCAATGACTTCCATCACCTGAAGATACGTCTAAGTTTAATATACCACATTCAATTGTTCGTGGTTTTTAGGTAAGTCATCTCGTGAAAAGACTCCTCGGAAATGATTGATATTAAACTTTGCAATGTATTTTATAATGTCTCTAGATGTGAGTGGTCTGTCAGGTAACGTTTTTATCAGTTTTTTTTCCTTGATCCATTATTGATTAAATTCAATCCGCTACCTTTCTTTTTTTTCGAATTTTGAATTGCATTATAAACACTAGCACTCCCAGACATTAAACTACCGAGAGCTGATAACCCTGCGAAAATAGGAATTAGAGGAATCGCACCTCCTGTCTGACCTGGTGTTAAAATCAATCTTTTACCATTAGGATTTTCTTAACCTTTCCTTTTTTTGCAGCTAGTGTTTCTTTTTTATTTTTTTATTACTTTTATGTTTACCTTTATAACTCATACCTATTTTCTGTTTAACCTTCATCATACTTTATTTCAGTATTTATAAAGAAGTTTATAAAACCTTCACCAGTCTTATCTGATTTCTACTTACAGGTTGAGCACACTATCTTTCACTGGTTATAAATTTAAAAGATCCAGAGTATTTATAAGAAAAAAAAAATGGATTTGATTGAACAGAAAGATAAATTAGATATTTCGAACGTTGATACTCAAATAATAAAAAAAACGTCAAGACATGGACCGTTATTACCTGATACTATACGTGCTATTATAGTCGGTCCTAGTGGTTCAGGTAAAACAAATATAATGTATAATCTAATCACTCATGAAAACGGAATAAGATTTGAAAATATTTATTTATACTCAAAAACTTCTAATCAAGAAAAATATGTTTTATTAAAAAAAATAATAGATGATATAAAAGGTGCTAACATTTTTATATTTTCAGACGCTGATAAAGTTATAAAACCGAATTTAACTAAAAAGAATTCTGTAATAATTTTCGATGATGTTTTATGTGGTCCGCAGTCGATAATAAGAGAATATTTCGGAATGTGTAGACATTCAGGTGCTAGCTCTGTATTCTATTTAGCACAAACATATTCTAAAATTCCGAAGCAACTGGTAAGAGATAATTCAAATTTATTAATAATTCTAAAACAGGATGATACAAATTTAAAACATATATTCAATGATCATTCATCAGCAGATATGGATTTCTCAGAATTTCGGAAAATTTCTCATTTCTGCTGGAATCATAGTGATTACGGATTTATGGTTATTGATAAAACACGTGAAATGAATGAAGGTAGATATAGATGTGGTTTTCATACTTTTATTAAAAAAAAATAAGTATATAAATATAGTTGTAATATAGACAAAATCTACATAGCATTATCTTTAGTTGAAGGAAACAGATATATTAAGTTCATTATTTTCAATGAATAAAGATAAAGTTTTGTTAAAAAATTTGATATTATCAAAAAAAAATATCAAACGTAAAATAATGAACATGAAGCGTGGTGTTATAGATTCTGATAACTATTTTCGCGAAACATTTATACCTTTACTCAAACCATTGACTTCAATTCCAGAAAAAAACACTTCATTTATTTCTGACACTACTAAAAAAAAAAATACCTTGATCACTAGTGATGGAGATAGCGAAAACGAATCAAATTCATCGTTCGATAATTTTTTAATTTCTAATCCTAAATTACAGCGATATGATAAATCGTATGGCATGCATTATGATTCGGTTAATGATCAACTTAAAATATCAGATATTCCTGTCACTTTTGATCATGGTAACTTACGCTTGCTTGATAATTACTACCCTTGGACTAAAGGACTTTGGTCTTTATTATGTGAGAAAGTACCAAAAAATATGACGATAGAAGATATGGAATCATATTATAATATTCTAAAAACAAGTAAAGTTTATTTAAAGGCAGACGGGAAACCTAAAACCTCAAGATATTTCAAATGGATGAACGTTGTAAAACCTCTATATGATCGAATGAAAATTGATGAAAAACAATTAAATGAGGAAGTATTGAAAATAAATAACACAAAAGTTAAAACTCCTTCTCAATTAAAATTAAAAGAATTTGATAACTTTTTATCTAGCTCAGGCGCAAAACGAAGAAACATTATTAATGATACAGCCATATCAAATGAACCATTTGATTTTTCTTCTTCAGTGATTAATTCTAAATTTGAAGAACCTCCAACTGATCAGCTATTTAACTTTAGTTTATCACCGTCAGTTAAGAAAGGATCTGGTTTATATAAAGATGTAATACCTCATACACAATTAGTGTATTATGATGATCCAAATGAATTAGTTGTTAGATTAAATCTTTTAACATCGTCCCAAAATGCTGGTAATACTGGTGTAAATAATGAAATCATATCTATTATAGAAGAATTACGTGAGAGGAATATTATAGTTTAATGTCTACATTAGAGGGTTTAGCTAATGAGCTACATCGACCTGCAAGAAAAGTATTTCCAAGACGTAGTATAATAACACGATTTAAAGATGACCTTTGGCAAGCTGATTTAATGGATATGCAATCTCATTCTAAACAAAATCTTGGTTTTAAGTATATTTTAGTTGTTATAGATACATACACGAAATATGTATGGGTAGAATCATTGAAAAATAAAACAGGAAAAGAATGTACAAAAGGTATGTTTAATATATTAAAACAAGCTAATCCAAAATTATTACAAACAGATAATGGTACAGAATTTTATAATAATCAATTTCAACAGTTAATGAAAAAAAATAAAATTAGACATTATAGTACGTATAGCGTTATCAAGTGTTCAATTGGAGAACGTGTTATACAAACTCTAAAAAATAATATATACAAACATTTTACTGCAACAGGTACATGGAATTGGTATAACAAAATATCAAAAATTATTTATAATTATAATCATACAAAACATAGATCAATTAAATGTACACCATATGAAGCTAGAATAAATACAAGTAAAATCAAATCAAATATACAAACAAATAAAACATTATATAAACCAAAATTTAAATTAATGATATAAAGTAAGAATATCAAAATATAAGCATATATTTAGTAAAGGATATACACCAAATTGGACAACAGAAATTTTCACAGTTTCAAAAGTTTTACATACAGAACCAATAACTTATCAGCTAAAGGATGGATCAAACAATATAATTCTAGGTGGTTTTATGAGCAAGAAATTAAATTGACTGATTTTCCGAACACATTTCTAATTGAACGTATTATAAAAAAAGTTAAGATAAAATGCTTGTTAAATGGATGGGTTTTGATTCCAGTCATAATTCATGGATATTATCGAAAGATATTATTAAATAATTTTTTTTTTATATATATTTTACCTTTTTATAAAAAAAAAAAAAAAACAGTATTAAATTAAATTATTTTAGTTATTCATATAATGTTTTCCTTTCACTTTGAACGATACCTACTGATGATAATAATTTAAATTTTAGAAATAATTATTATCACTAGATAGCGTGGAAAAAACACCTACTGATGATAATAATTTAATTTAGAAATAATTATTATCACTAGATAGCGTAAAAAAAACACCTACTGATGATAATAATTTAATTTAGAAATAATTATTATCACTAGATAGCGTGGAAAAAACACCTACTGATGATAATAATTTAATTTTTTTAGAAATACTTAATATCGATTTTCTTAAACATAGTGAATATTAGAATAATTATTTTTTTAACTTATAATGTTCGTATGCTAGTGAGTTAATCCCATCGTTTGTTATAAAACGTTTATCATCGTTACCACTTAGTACAAGCTTATTCATTGTTTTAGAATGAACAACATGTTTATTCGATTGAATAAAATTCATGTTTCTACAAGTTTGTTTATTATCAAGAGAGATATGGTTTATGTACGCATTTAATACTTCTATATAATTTTTAAAATACATATGTTGATTAATTACATATTTTTTTACACCTTTAGCTTTTTTAACCTCATCGTTGTTTTCAGTCTTGTAAGCATATAATTTCGGTCTTAATGAAACAAATTCTTTTAAAATTTTTCCCCCCATTTCATCTTTAAAATAACCAGGTTGATTTTTATGATTTTCGCTAAAACAATAATGATCTTTTGGATAGTTTGATGTATCAAAATACGGAAATAAATCATATCTAATATCATCAAAAAAATTAAATGTTCGAATATTATATACCAAAGAATCTGTATCCGAGTACAATAATCGTATTTTATTATTATATTTATTTTTCATTACATTATAATGAAAATCATACATAAATGTTTTCGAGACATCTAAAATTGCAGACCCTACATAAATTGCTTTATCGAATTTGATAGTTTCCTTATGTTGGTGAATAGCCATAAGATTTTCAGAGTATATAGTTCTATCTTTAAAAGTATTTTTCATCATCAATTTATTTGCTTGTTTATCTGATGTAACCAGTTTTAAAGAAACTCTAGTTCGAACATTCTCCATACATTTACCAAAAACGCTATTAATTAATAATTTCCAAAAATCTTTTTCAAATCTATTTTTAGCTTCTCTCCTCATTCTCGTACATAGTTCGATATATGAGGCCATCCATTTACTCTGTGAAAATTTGATTGCTCGATGAATTTTTACTAATTTAAGACCATTAGCAATTGCTTGTTTTAAATTTTTATAGTGTAATATATATTTTTTTTTGATGATAAAGTAGTTAATAATTTTTTAACTTTTGAATTTGGAGGACATTCGTTTAAAGGTAAAAACGGGAAATCATTATGTTTTTCATGTAAATATTCAGGATAATCAATATCAACTTCTAATATATATCCGACTTTTGAATCATCAGGAATTTTAGTAACATCTATGTTCAAGTCATCAACCCATTCGAAATCTTTGAAAGGTAGCTCAGTTAACATCGATTTTCCATATAAATTTACACAATCAAGATATGTAATCCATGAAATTGATTTATTAGGATTATAGTTCAAACCTTTAATGTTTGGTATGTTTGCTTTAGCATATCTTTTAACTGATTGACAGATACCCCCTCTGATTGAGGATTCAAAATATAAAAGCATGTTATAATCAGCCAATTTTTCTAATTTAACCTTAGTATATTTAAGCATACAATCGAAAGCAAAGCCTGGAGCAGTCATATAATGAGCAGGATCTAGACTAAGAGTAGATAAACATAAATCTCTAAAATTTTCGAACACATCCGTTAGTATGGTGACATCAGTTTTCAAATAAAGATCACTATACTCACCCAAAGTTTTAATATTAAATACTTTCCAAATTTTTTTAGCATGAGAATAATCATTATTATTAATTTCTTCATTTTTTAAAGAGTTATAAAATGCAGATTTTGAAGGTAATCGAGTTTCGTTTAATTTACTCCAACTATCAATATACTCATAAGGGAAAACCCCTTTTCGTGTGACTAAATCAAATGTTTTATTAGAAAATAATTTTAAAGTTTCTTTAAACCTTGATTTATCTTCAAGTAAATTTTTTGCAAGCTCGCTTAATGAGGAGGCCATAAAACGGAATGTATCAACGAATTTTATACTAAATCTCGGAGCAACCTCTTTACTAAAAGATATATATTTTTCTACAGAATTTGGAATAACATGTATATTCTTATCATCAAAACCAAGTTCTCGAATTATAAAGTGACTATCGTAAGATAAGTTATGAAAAAAAATTGGAACAAATGATGGGTTGGTTATTTCAAAATTACATTTAAAACAAATACATTGTCTATATTTACCAGTAATATGACAGTGATCTCTAACTTTAAATAATTTTCTTCAAAAGATAATAAACATATTTTACAAACCTTTGCTATTTGAAATTCTTTTTCCTCCTTTTCAGTCAACGTAATCATTGGTACATTAATTTGATAAATATCATTTATTTTTTTTGAAATATCAATCATATTTTCCATAAAATTTTTTGCCGCATCAATACCTCTATAAATTATTATGTTTGTTGGAATTTTAAACTGTTGCATTAACTTTTCTGTGATAATATTATAGTCAACTTTTACATAAAATGCATAACTCATAATTTCATGTAAATGTGTGATATAAGTTTTACTAGTATTAGTGAATTCATTTGTCTGTTTAGGTTTTAAAATACATTCAAAGTCAGCATAAATAACAAATGGTATTCTAGAAGTTTTTTTATAACTTTTAAAAAATATGAATTTATTTTCTTTTCCTTCTTCAAACATTATCGGTCTTCCTAATTTATTCTTACTACACATTTTTTTATGTTCAGTTAATCCTGTTTCACCCCAAAGTTTACTTTTACATGGTTTATTTCCAAAAGTTGTAAAACACCTCTTACAAATAATTAATTTAGAACAATTTTTAGTTTTCTGACTTCTAATAAATCTTGAAAAATCTTTAATATAACAATAATGTGATGTTTTATGATTATTGACAAAAAATAAATCAAAATGATTTTTTCTTCTTTATTATTTATAAATAGAGGGAAAATAGTACCTTTATTATTTAAACTATAAACATTAACTGAAACATTATTTAAACGTTCAAATTTTTAATTTGATTTATTGGTGTTGGGAAATCAATACATTTAAAATCTAACCCACTCTTTTTTCAAGAAAATCAAAATATTTTTGGTTAAATCGTGATTTATTAGAACGCTTATCATATTTGGTTAGTATAGAATATTTAAAACAGTATTTATCTTTATTTTTAACGTTTATAATAGCCTTTTTTTCTCGTATAAATTTAGGTAAATCTAAATATGTACCTCCTTTTAATGGATTTACTAAATTGATTCTCAACTGTAACCCATCTATTGAAACAAGTGTCCATCCTGAACCTTTAGCAATAAATTCAGATTCTTCAGCTAATATTTTATCAAACTTTATGTTTAACAAACTAGCGAAATCGGATGAATTACATGCTAAAACATTCGAAGTTTTAAAAGCCACATCTTGTTTATCATGTGTTATAGGACGTGTGTAAGTAGCGTCAACGTGTAAATTAAATTTGATCGACGTTTTAATACACGATTGTCTTAACTTTAAAATTAACTCATGTAAAATATAGTTAAAAAATAATTTGTAATCTATATAATTTTCACAGTTCTTAATTACGAAAGTTTTTGAACCTTTTCTAAATCTTTCTATTTCAATAAGTCCACTTCCAATCGTGTTCATACGCTGTGTTTTTTGTTATTATATTTCTGTTCATAATGAGACTGAAATAATAAAAAAAAAACACATTAAATTTATATATATATATAAAATGTATGTTTTTTTTGTTTTACATTTTTAAAAAAAAAAAATAATAATAATAAAATTCTTAAATAAACAATGAGTACTTAGTTTTTTTTAAAAAAAAAAAATCATTTTAGATTCAAACAAAAAGATTCTGTTAATAAATTTAGATCATCCAATAATGTACAATAATCGCTATGCAGATGATAAGCTAACGTCTGTTTTCGAAATCTAACATAACCATACAAATCATAATATTTATTAACAAGTAATATTTCATTTCTCAAATTTATTATATTCTCTTTTAAGATTTTTATTTTTTTTATATCTTGTAAAAGTGTTTTAGCTAAGTATTTTTCATATCTTAATATTTTAATTTTTCTTTTGATTAAAATTATAGTTTTTCTTTGTTCATGTTTACTTTGTACTTCCTTCTCATCATTATCATCGATTTCTTCATCCAATCGATGAATTTCAATTAAGATATGGTTAAGTAAATCCATTTTCTAAAAAAAAAACATTTTTTTTTTTATGTTTTGGAAAAGCTATTATGAACAAAGTAATACTTCTATATAAGTAGGTGTATAAAAAAAGAAATAATATAAATCAGGTTAAAAAAAATAGATTTATTTAAACAAATTTATTTATTTATTAAATCTTCTAGTTGATTATTTAAAATTGTGGAGCGATAACGTATACGTCTATTACATTTTTCACCAATATAATAAGAAAATGAAACTCATCTAAAACGTCCCTTTTTTCCTTTCTTAACCTATCTATTTCAACTAGATCTATTATTTTTTTATATAAATTATTAATTTTTTTATTTAAAGCTCTTATATCTATTTTTTTTCTTTCTTCATCTTGATCAACACTTTTTTGGTTTTCTAAAACATTCAAATGTAATTCTTCAATCAAAGATCGGAGGTAAACGATTTGAGGAGATTCCATTTTATAATTCTGAAATTATAGGTAAATATTTATTCGTTTATTTTTTTATTTTAAATATAAAAAAGGTAATGTAAAAACTATATCTCATTTACACCACATCTAAAAAAAATAATTTGTACCACTTTTCAAGTTTATAATTCACACCAAATAAAATTTAAAAAAGGGGTATTATCTAATCTGTACTTACTAAAATTATAATTTGTAACATTGTTCACATTATTAAAATTATAATTATAATAAAATGTATATATATAAGTAAATTTTTTGTTTAGCAATAATTCATAAAATGTATAAAATCAATCATACTTTAATTATAAATAAATGTAAAACAAACTTATATATATATATATATTAAATAAGTAAATTTTTGTTTAGCAATAATTCATAAAAATATAAAATCAATCATACTTTAATTATAAATAAGTAAAACAAACTCTATATATATATATTAAATAAGTAAATTCTTGTTAAGTATATTATACTATTTTTTTTTTTTAAAAAAATAAAACATAATTTATAATTATTTATATCAACTAAACTCTGAAAGAAAAAGCTAGTAACTATTTTTGTTATATATATATATATATATATATACCACAGAATATATTCCGTGTACATACCGTACATTTACTATAACTAAGCTAATTATAACAAAAAATAATAATAACTAAAATTAAGTGTATAAGACGTAACAACACAAAATATTGTTTACCGTTTACGATGTATCTGTGTATATGTGGTTTGGAAAAAAAAAAAAATGTGAAGATATAAAATTAAACATATTATTATTATTATAATAAATGACATACTTTTAAATGTTGTACTACACACTAATCTTTTTGAACTATTCAAAATGTTTCGTACTATACTCAATTTTAGGGCTGGTACAAATTACATAGGTATTTCATTTCGTTTTTTTTAACGTGGTGTAAAAAAAAAAAAAAAAAAACTAAAATTATTTATTTATGTAACGCAAATACATGTTATATTTTTGATACAAATGAACCTATTTGTGGTGTAAATTATGTAAAATACCATTATTAAATGGAATCATTTTTTATAGTAGAGAAAATTATAATAGTAAATATTTAATTTAAAGCTAGTTAATAGTAGTAAAGTAATAGTACTTACATTTCTGTTAGCGTGGAGATGCTTGAAAAAAAAAATATACTGGCTTCTAGTTGTAGTGAACGGTCTTGGTGAAGATGGTTCAGCACGATTCAACGACGAAGTCCACTTTGTCGTATGTGTAAGAAATTTAAAATAAAGTTATTTATTCACTGAATATAATAAAAGCAAGCTCGATGTATTGTTAAGTATAGAACAATGTCATCGGTCTATGCGTAAGTGAAGCTTAACTTTGTCTAATTCTTAATACTACCACAACCCATTTTATATTAAACTATTTGGGAGTAGTCCCCCAAAAATATACGTGCGTGTCATGGTAAACAGGAAATTCGACTATACGTTTCTATTTCATATTTTACTATAACCAATTATTTAAATACATATTTTTTTTTAATTATATATATATATATATATAAACGATTATTAAAACTATGTTCGTAATCCAATTATTTAATATATTAATATTTATTATTCTAAATCTAACCAACTAATATCAGCTCAGGGCAACAGGAATGAAGTAATGTAATATGTCGGATTTCTACATAGTGTTTTACTGAACTAGCTGTATGTCTAATTCTTAATACTACCACAACCCATTTTATATTAAACTATTTGGGTGTAGCCCTCAAAATATACGTACGTGTCATGATAACAGGAAATTCGACTATACGTTTCTATTTCATGTTTAATCACCAATTATTTAATTTTAATCTTACCTTGCTAAATTTACGTACCTTGCTAAATTGTATATAACCTTTCAAATCTGACATTGAAATGTAGAAGTCAATTACATTCTTTTAGATACAAATTGTACTTGTTATTACATTCTATTTTTCGAATTGAAAAGACGTACCTTTCAAATTTTTTCTAGTTAGTGTTTTAGCTGAACTGATTATTTTAACTTAAGAGGAGGAGTAGAAGTGGTTATATATAATATATATAAGAGACTCATCGATACAGTATATTCAGTTTACTTCAACAGATTTACAATCTAGACTTTTTTTTTTTTAATAAAATTAATTTAATTTTGAAAAAATGTCCTGCTACTCATTTAAAAGCGATGACGAGGAGTCGGTTGTATTTTCCGAAGTAAGTAAAAAAAAAACATTAATTTTTTATTTATTTTTTCATTTTTTTTTTTATTATTATAATATAATATATAATTATTTTAATTAAAAGACATTAAATATTTTATGAAAAATTTATTTTGTAAACCGTCATCAGCTTATCGTCTATTTTAATTATAGGATAATATTGCAACAACATCTCAAAAAAAAGGTACATCGAAAAGGTTAGCTGTAAAACCGGAGAAGAAACCAGTATCGAAAAAGACGAAAAAGGTGAGTTATATAAATTTATAACATATTACGAAAAAGTAAAAAAATATAATTTAATTATTATTTTATAGAGCACTGCTATTTGTTATACAGACAAAATATTAGATTTAATAACAGATCCAACTATACCAACCGATGCAGAGAACACCTTGAATATAAAAAGGATGATTGTTCATTAACGGTTAAGACACCTGTAGACAATACGGCTGTAGATTACTGGACTATAGCACATTATAAATGTGCTAAAATTGATAAAGTTGCTCTGCAAGATAGGTAATAATATAATAATAATAATAATATAATATATATATATTTAACTAAAGTGAAATATTTATAATAAAAATGTAATTTAACCTAACCTAACTTTTTTAGATGGAAGCATGCTGAATGCTCACTCAAAATATCTTTAACAGGACAGCATCCGGATGATTTAACTACAGCCAAAGAAATGGTGACGCTCATTCAATCTGTTTTCGACAAAATGATGCGACATCCCGCCAAGAAGCTAATCAGACACAAACCAAAAAAAATAAACTTATAAAATGTATGTAATAGGATATGGTGTTGGATTAATTTTATTTAATAAAAAAAAATTTTTTATATTTATATTTATTTTTTATTATTTAGATAAAAAAAAAAATAATAATAATTCATTTATAGGTTAAAATAAAAAAAAATAAAAACAAAAAAAAAAATAAAATAAAAATATTGAAAGTTAGTATACAAGTGGTATTAATTTCACATTTTTTTTTTTTTTTTTTTTTTACAAGAACGATAAATTAAAATAAATTAAGAAATTTTTTATATTACATCACTAAATCTTGTAATATCATGTTCGACAATGAATTAAAATGAAATTGTAATAACTCGTACATAAATGAACAATCTTCACTTTGTATATTGCTGTAGCTGAAATCATAATTTTGAATATATTGATTTGTAAATTCGTTTCGTTGACAAGATGATGGTAACCCATTTACGTCAGACTTAATTAACGTATAAGCTGTATCAAACGTTTTTTGGTATGATTCCAATTTTTTCTGTTTTTCAACAATATACAAGTCAATACAATGTTGTAATTGTTTCAAACGATGAAGATCAATATGAGATAATGTTATATAATTATCATTAGAATATAAAACTATAGTTGATTGGTTTACATTAACAGAGTAGAAAAAATTATCAGCTATCTTAACACGTTTACAACGAGTATGCAAATTTTCGATAATTGTATTAAAATTGTTTTCGCACATTAACTTACACCACTGATCAAGATCTAACGTTACAACTTTTTTAGTTAATTTACATTCTAATAATATAATAATTGAAATTTGCTTATTAACTAGAAGTCCAACGGTTACACTTTTCTTACTAAAAGGACGAATATCGAACACAGATTTTGATACAACGATTGATGGATTCATATTGATAAAATAAAAAAAAAACAGTAAACAGTATTTTTTTCTAGAAATATGAATATGATCACTAGACAGCTTAGCTCAAACTAACAAGTTTTGTTTATCCATACATGTTATATACTAAACAAATGTAAGGTTACAAAAGAAAAAAAAAAAAGAAAAAAAAAATGTGAACGTATAGTGTCTAGTTGGATAAACAGTAAAGAGTTATTATACTTACCTACCTAATTCGATAGAACCTGAAACATTTTTTAAAAATCATTAACATATTAAATTTAAATTAGACGCGTTATCCCACTAGGCTATACGTTCACGAGGTATTAAATAAGTTATTAACACATTTAAGTTTATTAAATTCAGATTTTTTTTATTGAAATATAGAAAGTTAAATGAACTAAACAACAGTATCATATGACCTTGATCCACAATCACAATCACAAATATCGATAATCTTACCATATTTTTTACTACATTTTCAACAAACTGATTTCCTTTTGATAATAATACAAAAACACATTTCGGATTCCATCTTGAATGTTCAATCCATGGATTATCTTCTTTTTCCCAACGATGCAATATAATACCGCAGCAAAAACATTCAACAATATCTTTTTTCCCTGAATATATAAAACCGCTTTCAGCTAATGAGTATTTATCTTGAGATGAAGTCAACGGAAATAAATTGAATGTTTTCAATCTTGATATAAATGTAGTGAATTCTGGATATGTAGGATATGCATTGTTTCGTACTAACGAAACAAGTGAACAAAAACTGTTGTTAATTTGTTGAAAATTCATTTTTTATAAAAAAAAAATAAAAAAAACTTAAATGAATTAAACTTGATTAAAACTAACAGAACCTGATTGAACGATGGTTGAATATTAACTGAACTGTCTGAACTGAAATGAATTCAATAAAACGACTTTTATCTATAATTTTTAAAAAAAAAAAAAAATGAAATTATTGTGTAACCTGAATGTTTAACTTACAAGGGAAATAAATAGTGTTGAAGTGTGTATACACTGTTTAAACTTTATGTGTTACAGGAGAAAAAATAATTAGTTTAAGGCGGAAACTATATCTTAAATTTTAAAAATATCCGCAGTCAAAAGTGCGCAGAACATACATTATGGTTTTTGAGAATCAGTGTTTTTTACTAGTACAGCGGAGAAAAAAAAAGTTTGAGGGGGAAAATCCCCCTTAAAATTTTACAATCTCCGCAGTCAAAAGTGCGCAGAACATACATTATGGTTTTTGAAAATCAGTGTTTTTTTACTGGTACAGCGGAGAAAAAAAAGTTTGAGGGGGAAAATCCACCTAAAAATTTTAAAATCACCGCAGTCTGGTAGAGCGGAGAAAAAAAAAGTTTGAGGGGAAAAATCCCCCTTAAAAATTTGCAATCTCCGCAGTCAAAAGTGCGCAGAACATACAAATGTATACTACTCATTGACCAATGTTGCCCCGCTGTAAAACCCCGGTCATCGCTCTGCTCAACCGTTCTACATATCAGCTCAAAGGCCTGGTTCATCTGTTCCACTGCTCCGTTCAACATCGATCTGCTCTTCCGCTCAGCTACTTCGCTCAACGACGCTCATCCGTTCAACTGCTCCGGACAAGTGCTCCATCTGACTACGTCGTTCAATCGTTCATCAGCTCCGATCGTCGGCTCAACGACTACAACTCCTTCAGCAAGAGTTATTCGAACTGTTCTGTTGCAAGTAAGCGGTAACTTGCAAGGGGGAGTATGTTCGACCTTTTTGCACATACAAATTGTTCCCGGGGTTTGGACATTTGTTCGGTGACCACGTAGGTACTAGCAATGGTGCGCCACGACTCGCCTGACGCCCGCTCCGGGAACAACAATACAACGCCGTCGTTAACGTGTTGTTCGGACGTTCGTCATTCAGTTTTGTACGCGTGTCACGCTCGACTTGTACATTTGTGTGTGTAAAGGTGATCCGTCTTTATTTGGTGATCGCCATTTTTCTTGTATGCGCTTTCATGCTCACGCGGTCCAAGAGTTATCTCAGCCTTTTGAACTCGGCTATATTCGGTCTCATTCATTGCTGAGCCGTTATATCTTATATTACGTGGCTTATTACCATACGTTCCAGTAATCGCGGATTATTCGTCGCCGCGGTACTTGCAATCCACGTGGTCCCAGTTCCAGTCGTCAGCAGATCAGCCATCCATCGACAGCCAGCTCCGGTGCTCAGAGCGGTGATCCCCGTCTCCTAATATATTTATATATTTTATATGCACATTTATACGTGCATATTGTATTTGTTATATTGTATTACTCACTAGTTGCTGTTCTAGTTATATATTATATATTTGTTTAGTTCACTTACATCTGTGTAGTTTATAAATCAAATTATTCCCCTCACTACGGTCCGGAGGACTAAGCGAACGGCGTACGCCTCAGTAAGGCTCGTCGGCGCAAACATATTAACATTTTAAAGCTTACATCTTTGTATTCAACAAATGTATCCTTGTGTTCTAAATCAGAAAATTTAGAATAATCTGTCACAAGACCAACTCGATAATTATAAGGAGAGTCAGCCAATTCTAAAAAGAATTTTTCTGTATCTGAATCAAAATTTTCGAAAAAACCAACAATAGTAACATTTTTGCTTTTAATGAATGATTTCAATTCTTCTTCTGATTTCAAAACTTTTTTAGTTGGGCCAGACTTCATTGTTACCAATTGAATAATTTCATCCTTGGTTTGGCCACCTGCAATGTTAAAATACAAAATAATAAATATAGTATATTATAAAACGACTATTTCATAAATACTTTGGAAAAAATACTTCCAAACAGACAAACAAATTATTTTTGGTGTACCTGTGTAGTCAATTGGTTTTCCATTTTTAAAGAACTTCAAAGTTGGATATGCTCGGATACCAAACTGTACAGCTAAGTCCCTCTCAATAGTAGCATCTACTTTGCCCAATTTAACTGATAATTCATTTTGAGCTAAATGCTGGGCTGCACTCGCATATTCTGATGATAATTGTTTACAATGACCACAACCATGGTGCATCTACAAAATGTACACAAAATAACCAAAATTTAGTTTAACTGTTATTTGTTTTTATACTTCGGCATTTGGTAACGTTCCGGTACTGGAACCACAATTACCAAAGCTCACCCGGAGAATAGAAACTTTGGAGCTTTACGGAAAGGGTATAAACGTATAGTAGGTTAAATGCTCAAAAACATTAAAAACACCTTACTGTTTCATGTCACCCGAAACTCAAGGTGACTAGGAACCCTCACTTTTTTTATTTATTTTAACCAAGTCATGGTTTTAATTTCATTTTTTTTTATGCAAATGTAGTCATTTATACTACGCGCCTATACTAGATTTTTTTCAGATTTAAAAAATTAACCCGTCAGTGGTCGCGATGGGAACGCCCATAGACCTATAAAAGAATGGACCGCGCATATCATATCCCAGTAGTGTATTCGGTTGAATCCAAGATATGTGCGAGAGAGACAGACATATGTTAGAATTCCCAAAGACATTACAACCAAAATATTTTATCATCCTTGAATATTTTTATATTTTTCCAATGATAACGACAACCAACGAGTGATAAGATCTTAAAATCATTCCCCGCGTTTTAGCATTTTGTTTATTTCAGTATTTGTTAATAACTTGTGTTTTAAATTACAAAATTAAAATGGTTCTTATGTGCTGTGTCAGAAGCTGTAGAACTAAACACTCCAAGAATTCAGATACAAAGTTTCATACGTAAGTACTACCTGTAATATAATTAAGGTTTACATTACAATTAAAATGACAGATTGATATTTAAGTAAATAAAAAAATCACCTTTAATCCATATAGGTTTCCTACAAATGAAGAGTTGAAAAGCAAATGGTTATTAGCCATTAATAATGAAAGTTGGTTTGTGCCATCCCAGCATTCTGTTGTATGTAGCAAACATTTTGATATTGATGATTATCAAACTAATGCTTTGGGAAACAAGAAATGAAAATGAATGCTATCCCAAAATCAACAAGTCGTAGATCTTTGTTTGAAGGTGAGAACAAATTACTTAAATTAGTAACCTGTAATGTGAGTTAATTATATTTTACTAAGACACAAAACATATATTTTAAATATAGATTTGGAGGTACTTCATCATTCCAAAGAGAATGATAGTAACGGAACTCAAATCAATTATGATTCAAATGATAGTAATGGTATAAATTAGTATTAAATCAAATATATATTTTCAATTATTGTAAATATGTAACAATTTTTTAATTTTAGTGAAAACTGGAGAAGTCAATGATTTTCTAGAAGATGGTATATTGTCAGAAATATCAAACAATTCAAAAGTGGATCTTGATGACTCGGCAGTACAACAGCAACTTGAAGAAAACAATTTTAGTATGAATTCATCAACCTCAACAAAAACACTTCCACAAAAGTATTATTTAAATATACATTTTTTTCAATTGTTTTTATAATGTTTGATGTGAATAAATTATTAGGAGAAGAAAACTATTTCGTTACTTGGGAGATTACGAAGAAGAAGATTTGGAAACCCCTAGAAAGAGGAAAATGTTTTGGAATGTTTATAAAAAAACTTTAGAAAAAAAAGCCAATACTGAAAGGATGTTAAGACAAAAAAATCACAGATTGCAAGCTAAAATAAGGACATTAAATACATTAATTGATAGTTTACAGGCTGATAACAAAATTACAGCCAATTGTTCTAATATTCTGAAGGTAACTTACAACTAAACACTACATCTACCCAAGGCTGGGCAGTTAATAATTTTTTTAACTCGGTTATGTTATTGAAAATCCAAAAGTAACTAGTTAAGTTAAAAAGTTAAATTTAAATTAACTTTTTAACTCGTTAAGAGGACGTAACACTAGCTGGTATTTGTTGTCTCCGTCTTACCAGTGGGTAATATAGAAAAATTACGCTCAGCAGAACACTTGAAGCTGCTCCTCCTTTAATTTAAAAATTAGAGTGAATCGACTTATTATGAAACTTGATGGTAAGAACATTATCTGTATTTGTTCGTTGGTTTTTTACAATAATTCAATTTTTTAGCAAGTTATATGTATATAATATACAATAAATAAAAATGGCCATAACTCACTTAAAAATTGAATTATCATTAAAAACTAACATACAAACACAGATAATGTTCTTACCATCAAGTTTCATAGTAGGTCAATTCACTCTAATTTTTAAACTAAAGGAGCTACAAGTGTTCTGCCGAGCGTAATTTTGCTATATTATACACTGGTAAGACAGAGACAACAAATACTAGTGTTATGTCCTCTTAATGCCCAGCCTTGAATCAACATCTCAAATCTTCACATCTTCATCTCAAAAATATACAACATAGCAAATTGATTTAAGCTAAATTTGGTATGTTGTCAAAGCAACAAAAACTAAGCTTTACCTAATTTAACTTAAACTTTTCTGTCCGTATGCTTACAATGTGCTTTGACAAATTATGTAAATTTTAAAATGTACAATCAATATACAATTTTAAAATTATCATAACCTATGACATTCACTAGATTATATTCTTACTTATAAATTTGATTATAATTAAATTGACTCAAATATTGAACAGAAGTTAAATGAACTATTCAGAACCTACAATAAGTATGAATACAATCCATTGGCTACTCGCTTGTCAGTTGAGTGTTTATATATTATACATAATTTAATATATTAAAATAGATATGTAAGCAAGTACATACTTATTAAATAAAAATTCTTTTATAACTACTATGCGTATTTATTTTTTTATCCAACCTTAACGATTTAACTATCTCCTTATTATATATAAAAAAGCCATACATTTGTATCAATGTGTTTACTTACTAGTGTGCGACAACGGAAGAAGAAAAACATCTCCTCATGCGTCAACTAAGTCTGTCGTCTAAAACCATCAGTCCAGAATTACGGAAGTTTGCTCTAACATTACATTTTTATTCTCCAAATGCTTATGACTATGTCCGTAATATATTCAACAAGTCTTTACCCCATCCAAGTACAATTAGAAAGTGGTATGCTACAGTAGATGGACGTCCAGGATTAACATCAGAATCATTAAGAGCTATACAAATTAAAGTTCGAGAATTTCAAGAAAGTGGAAAACAATTAATTGGAGGACTGATGTTAGATGAAATGTGTATAAAAGAAAATGTTCATTGGACCGGATCACGTTACCAGGGATTTATTGATTATGGTCCAGGTAGCATAAATGAAATGGATAATTTTCCATATGCCAAGGATGCATTAGTAATTATGGTCGTGGCATATAATGCACATTGGAAAATACCAGTTGGTTATTATCTTATTAATGGTTTACCTGCAGAAGAAAAAGCTAATATAATAAAAACTTGTTTATCACAATTACATTCAACCGGTATTTTAATCAAGTCACTTACATTTGATGGAGCTTCCAGTAACATAGCTATGGCAAAGGTATTGGGTGCTAATATACATTATCCATACTTGCAAAGTTCTTTTGATCATCCTGAAACCAACGAAAAAGTACACCTTATTTTGGACCCTTGTCACATGCTTAAATTATGTAGAAATACACTAGGAGATTGGGGATTATTATGGATGATGAAGGACAGCAAATAAAATGGTCATATTTTAATGCACTAGTTAATATTCAAAATAAAAACAGGGTTACATTTAGCTACAAAAATTCGGTCGCAACACATAAATTATACCAAAGAAAAAATGCGTGTCCGTTTAGCTGTACAAAACCTTCAGCATAGTGTGGCAGATGCAATGGAATATTGTATGAATGATTTGAAACTGCCAGAGTTCCAAGGAGCAGAAGCTACAATTAAATTTTGCCGTTTAATGAACAATATATTTGATATACTGAATACCAGGAACTTTTTAAGTAAAAACACGTACAACAAACCTATTAATGAAAACAATAAAGAATCAATTATACAATATGTGAATGAAGGAATAATGTATATAGAAAAATTACAATGTTTTAAACAAAAGACAAATAACGTAGTAACTGTCAAATTATTATTGCAATCAAATAGAAGGACAGGATTTCAAGGATTAATATTATGCCTTAAATCTTTAATAAATTATTTAGTATGTAGTTGTTTTCAGTACTTATTAATGGTTGTTATCTTAAATTTATTTTAAGCTACAAGCTCAGCCAAGACCATTTGGAGATATTATTTTCTGCTATAAGAGCTAAAGGTGGCTTCAATAATAATCCAACAGTAACTCAATTTGAAGCTGCATATAAAGCACTCTTAGTACATGCTGAAATCAAATCAAACTCAAGTGCTAATTGTCTTGCACAAGATAGTACAAGTATATTAAAAATATCAAGCTTAAAAAAAAAGTCACCAACTGAAGACCAAGATGCTGTACTTGATTTATTATGTGCAGCTGGGAGTCAACATATTGTAGAAGATGAGGATGAACTATTAACAGTATACCAAAATTCCAATTATATTAAAGATGTAGTAGGATATATTGCTGGATTTGTGGTGAGAAGCATTTTAAAGCGTATTCAGTGTGAAGTTTGTGCTAAAGAAATAAAATCACATAAAACCAATTCACTATTACTGAATAAAAAAAATAGAGGTGGTCTTACAATGGCCAATGCTGATGTAGTTAGTATATGTCAGGTTGCAGCAGAACGTACAGTCAGAGAATATACCAAAAAATCTAACCACATAAGTATTGACTATTTGGTACTAAAATCAATATCAATATTAAGTATTGATAAATATTTTTAAATTTAACAAACCACTTTATGGATCAAGAACCGCTCAATAATCATTTGTTACAGATGATTAGATTAATACTTAAAACATTTATAACAATAAGAATCCATCATATTAACACGAGTTCAAATGAAATAGACAAAAGAGTAAGAAGGTTATATACAAAACTAATCCACTTTCAACACCAGTGAAAAAAATCTGCTGTACATAATATATTAATATGCTAATAAAGTAAACATTATAAATCTTAATAAATACATGCTCTCGTAAATTGTAGTCTCTTGATTATATATTAAAGTATTATTGTAGTTTTAGTTTTATTTTTTAAACAATTGTTTCTAATGTAAAACATTTTAATTGTTATACCTAGCACCTACAGTTATTTGTTGTGAAACTAAAAAATATGTTGACTAAGATTATAAAATGTTAATGTTTAAATAAACTGTTATTAACTGAATAATTAAACACAATTTTTACTTACTCTTGTGGCAATATACATTATAATTTGTAGCCTGCTGTTGAGTATTGATATAAAAAAATATAATAAGTTATAACTACTGTCTATTTATAAGTAATATACCTAGTAAGTTACTTATAGGTAGGTATGTATGTATTTATCTTAACAGGTTACAGAAATAATAGAATAAATAAATAACAACGCCCAAATATATGGGGTAGAATATTCAGAAGTAGAACAACTTTAATAGCATAACGAAATATACTTTGTCAACATTGTCATGTTATTAGAATTATAATATTATTATGTAATAGGTAGGAATGGCCCGAAATTACGAAAATAAAATATTTCAAAGACTAATTAATATATTTTTGATTATACCGTCTTTGGTATTTCTAACTTAGCTCTTTCTCTCTCGCACATATCTTGGATTCACGTATCTCTCTTTATGCGCGGTCCATTCTTTTATAGGTCTATGGGAACGCCACACTCACATTGAAACGGGTTTAGGCATCACTGGCTTGCTTCTGGCGTGTTTCGTGTGAAACTATTTATACCTCTTAAATACCTCTTATTATTATCGACATAATATGTACAAATATAGAAAAAAAATTAAATGTTAACATTTTATCAATTGTTCTGCTTTTTGTTGTAGGTCAAAGTCATTAGTCACAAATAACTGAGCGCTGCGCTCACGCGCGACGAATGCCGTATTTCTTTTATTTTGTTATTTTGTCACCTCACTTAAATTAATTATAAAATTACATACAAATTATAAA